>NW_015542493.1:722348-734767 GCF_001515605.1 Sinocyclocheilus anshuiensis
ACCCTCTTCGATAACGATAGAAAAAATGTTCGATATAGCGCATGATATAGGCACGTGCTATGAGTGACGCAGACTGCACACACAAACACGAACACATGCTGAACTGAGTGCTGTGCCTGCCTGTGATGAGGAGATTGTGAATAAAAAAATGAATATTAGTCGAATTTAAAATAAACATTTTCATTTGAATGTTAGGAGTGTGTCAGGGAGCGTCATCAGTGGCGCGTGAGATGCGGTGATGTAAGTGACATTGTTGCATTTTAATGTTTTGTTAGTCTAGTCCACGAGACGCGCCGCTGCTGTGATATGCATTGAAAATATTAGAGAAATATAGAAGCTCAATGCGGAGAAGATCTTGATTAGGTTAAAACCGAAACCAATTCACACAGAACGCATATTCAGCACATTTTTTAGACGGACACATATGACTGCTGCACTTGCGTCTCACACAAGAGATGTATAGAAAGCCATGCAAAGTTAAAACAGTTTAAACTTTTAAAAAACACGTCATGGATTTGTGGAGGTTTACTCTTTTTCACTGCGTCTCATATGTTTTGAAATGCAATCTGTGTGAATGGCGCTTCGGCTCTTTGGATTAAGCAATGCATAAATACATGATGCTGTTTTGTTCATAAGTGTTTATGCAATTTACAATTATATTTGATTTTTATTTAGTTAAAGTTAGTTAGTTTATTTAGTTTTAGTTAATTTAGACGTAATGCACATCTTTTTTTATAGTTACTTCCTTGCGTTGACAATTTAAATGCGCTGCATTATTTTGCTCATTGCGCCCTCGGGAGACAAGACAAAAGTTTCTTTAAGACCTATTTAATCTGCATATAAAACATTAGATATGTTTAATTTTTATTTTGTGTTAAAACAAAAAATATGTGTTGTTTGTCTCAATAAATTGTGTTAATTTAAAAATAGAAAAACATTTTTTTTCTATTGCTGTTTTAAAAAAGGTTATAAAAAGTCAATAATTATCGATACCGAACTATATGAAACATTATATCGTTGATGCATTTTTTTAGCTATATCGCCCAGTCCTAATCTCTATCTTTCAATCTCTAGGTAATTGATGCTGCAAGGACCATAGAAGAGGTGCACAAAGATATTAAGCTTTTAAGTGAAGACATCATCAGTTTAGCCCAGAATCAGCCAGTTGGAGAGCTGTGGAGGTGAACGGATCACCTGAAACTTTTAATAAATACACTTTAAATGTTTTTCTTTTTTCTGTCACTATGTGGAATAGTACAGAAAATACAGAATTAGTTTTAATTTTTTAATGATTTGATTAAATAAATATTCATAAAATAAACTTGTGTACAGAGATTTGAAACATCAAGACAAAATCATTCTTGTATAATTACACAAGCCCATCCTACCCAATCTGCAAATGCCCAACCTTCCTTGGTTGTAATTTACAATGTCGTACAGGTCCAAAATTTCACCGACTTTCATTGGTTGAGAGTAAATGCTAAATCAAATCTGATTAGCAGGTCTCCAGACCAAAACCATAAAATGTGTTATGGCAAAGCGGTGTTTTAAGTTAAGGGGGTAAAAAGGCACCATATCACTTAAAAATTAATCTATAGTGTTAAGACTCAATATGGATACACATAAATGCGACTAAATACATACTGATGATCCTGAGTGCCTGTGACCATGACACCTGACCTCGGCTCACTCAGGGTGACACAGAGCAGTCAGCATAGCTGTTAAAGAAGAAAGCTATGTGTTTGATGCAGGTGACTATGCCATGGTGGCTTTGGACGTCAGTGGTATTCTTCTCGTTCCTCTGAAGAGGCTCTACCACAGAATTTTGAAAGTCTGGCAAATGCAAACGTTCTTCACAAGGACAGGATTTCAAATTCTTCATCCTCAGAATCAAAGAAGCGTTCGAGCCGGTCTGACTCCGAAAAGTCTGTTAAGGAAAAATGAAATATAATGTTGTGTATTTATACATGTAAGTCCCTGCAAACTCATACAATTCTGAATTTATGAACAAACAGTATACGAGATTACCTGGAGTGAGATTAAGTACATCTCCGGTAATTAGATGAGATGGCTGACTGTCTACCAATTCAAACATAGGAAGACCTCTACAGTTTGCAACCTGCACAAGGTAAACGCAAAAACAAAGAGTGATCCAAAGGTTCAAACACGAACTGAGGCTACTAAAAATGAAAAATTAACTTATGGCTTAAGTACCTTACGAATCTGTGCACACCAGTCATCAAAATCATCCTCTGTTTGACAGAAGAAGCCCTGATGGACAACATTTGGCATAGATGATACTGTTACTCAAAGGAAATTACTTTTTGCGGTTTTTAACAATAACTATTGAACAATTCAATCCCACATTTTTCCAAGACAAGTGAGTACACATTTGATCAGGAAACTAGGCGATTGATGATTTAGTACTCAAGAAACATCTTACTATTATCATAGCTGTCCTGCTTAATATTTTTGTGGATACCATGATACATTTTGGATTGGACTGGATTTTTATTTATTTTTTATTTTTTTAAAGGATACCATGATACATTTTGGATTGGACCGGATTCTTTGATAAATATAACAATTGTTTAAGAGAACAATTTATGTGAATAATTTTTTTTACAACATTATGAATAAACTGTCACGTTTGATCAAACGAATGGAATGTGTATAATACATCAACATCTTTTAAGACCATTCAAACCAAAAAATAAATTTTTGTCACAATGTTAAATGTTATGTGGGATTAAAAGGGTTAATTCACTACTGGGTGAATGTAAATGATACTGAAATTAATAATTTATGTCTTATACATAAAGCTCTACTTACAGCAGCAATGGAGGGGTCAAGCTCACAGATGTGCATTCGGCAGGGAGGGTGCTGGCAGTGGTAGGAGTCGTCTGGGAACTGACTGTCTTCATTTGGGTCCACAGCTGGCTGAGTGGTATGAGGGTCTAGATAAATGAGCTCATGACCTGTAGGGTACATCAGTAAGAAAAGATGAAGCAGTTTGAAACACAATATACTGCCATACAGCATTTCATATTTATATAATCTGTACTAAACCACAGATAAACCTTCTAGCTACCACAGTATAACAGCAGTGGTTCAGATAAACAAAGATGTGTTTGTATTACTTTAATAATAGGGTCATTCCATGTCAACTCAACCAGTGGTCCTCGGCTCAAATTTTTTGATTTTGTCAATGTTTTTTCTGAGGAAAGATAAACATTTATAGTGATGAAAGCCAAAAAATTAAATGTCATGGATGAATATTTACGGAGTAATCCACTATTTTGTAGACGGTGGTCAAAATGGCAATTTTCACCCGAGATTCAGAGCCAAATTACAGGATGGCAAAAATGACTAGAAAGATTGCAGCATCATTATATTATTTTACACAGAGATCAGTATGTCTATTAGTAAAATCTGTTGACTTTAACAATCTTTGTTGCATTATACAGTGCTGCTTGAAAGTTAGTGCACCCTTTACAATTTTCTATATTTCTGCATACATATGACCCAAAACATGATCAGATTTCTGCACAAGTCCTGAAATTAGAAAAAGAGAACCCAAATCAAACAAATGAGACAAAAATATTTTCTTTGTTATTTATTGATTGAGAAAAACGATCCAATGTTACATATCTGTGCATTGCAAAAGTATGTGAATCTTTGCTTTCAGTATCTGGTACCAAATTAACAGCTAATCCTACAGATTCACATACACTGGATCATACATGTCTGAGTGCCATAAATATTATTTTTCCAAAGTGTGCATGTCTGTAACTCAAGAAGTATTATAAATTTGTTTTCTTAAACTTTTCATTTGTAATCTTCATTTTTAAGGCCCTATATTGTTCGATTCCAGAGATATGGGAAGCCCAATGTGACTCAGTGTCCAATTTGTTGAATTTTATTTTCATTTTCAATGGTTGAAAACCGAATGTGGTTTTCAAACACTTTGCATTCAGCTGATCCTTTTTGTATTGAAAGAACATAGGCTGAAGAACAAATGTAGAAATGTAGCTTGTTTTTCTCTATCAAGACAACTGCACAGAACACACTTGTCTTAGTGCTAAAAGTTTTCTTTTTATGAAATGACTACTGAGAGCAAGGTAATGTGCCTCAACTTGACCATTTCATTGCATTTTTAGCACTCAGACATAAATGGGTCATTCCGTGTCAACTCAACCAGAGGTCTCCGGCTCAAATTTTTGATTTTGCTCATATTTTTTTCTGAAGAAAGATAAACATGTATAGTGATGAAAGCCAAAATATTAAATGTCATGGATGAACATTTACGGAGTAATCCACTATTTTGTAGCGGGGGGTCAAAATGGCAATTTTCACCTGAGATTCAGAGCCAAATTACAGGGGGTTAAAAATGACTTCAGAAAGATGGCAGCATCATAATGTTATTTTTACACAGAGATTGGTAGGTCTGTTAGTAAACTCTGTTGACTTTATCGATCTTTGTTGCATTATGTGCCAATGGTGACCATTCAAAAATGGGGAAAGAGCACTTTTCAAATTTTTCCTCCAAAGTTTGTAGGCCTATAACTCAAAAAGTATTAAAGATATCTTAATGCCCTTTTAGATATTGGGTCTTAACAAACTTTCCTTTTGGCATCTTCATTTTTAAGGCCCTATATGATTCAGTTCCAGAGATATTGCAATCTCAACATGGCTCCAAGAGTAAATCGTTACACATTTTCAGTGGTCACTTTGCATTCAGCAGATACTTTTTTTTTTCTTTTAAAAAGGAAGGTCTGAAGAACAAATAATGTTGAAACTGGAAATGTATCTTGTTTTCCCTCTATCAAAACAACTGCGTAGAACATACCTGTCCAAGTACCATAAATATTATTTTTCCAAAGTTTGCATGCTTGTAACTAAAGTAGTATTAAAAATATCTCAATATTAATTTAAATTCTGGTTCTTAATAAACTTTTCTTTTTTAGTCTTTATTTTTAAAGCCCTAAATGGTTCAACACCAGAGATATGGGGAGCCCAATATGACTGTGACCAATTTGTTGAATTTGGCCCATTTTCAGTGTTTGAAAACCAAATGTTAGTCACTTTGTATACAGCTGATACTCATTACATATAAAAGGCAATGTCTGAAGAATAAATAATGTTTACATGCGCACATTTGTTCTATGTAATTTTTTTGATAGAGGGAAACAAGCTACAATTCTAGTTTCAACATTAACAACATTTAATATATTGGATTTCATCACCATATGTTTATTATTCTTTAGAAAAAAATATTCAAAAATTTAAGCTGGAGAAATGACCCAATAATAGTATATTAAAAAAATAATTCAGTGCACAAAACACATTGTGATGGACAAACAATGGTTCCATGAATGTAGTCTGAGATGCACAGTCTTTCATCATGCAATATTTTTATTTGTGGTTTTAAGAATAAGGGCATGTCACAATACCTGTAAATGTTGGCATCTATGTAATTCAACTAGCTTCTACCATGTAACTAGACAAATTTGCGACAAAATACCATAGACATTGATTGGGCATGCATTATTTTGTTATGCCAATAACAAAGATATGCAAAGAGTTTACTTATTTACTTACTTTGCTATTGGAACTGACTTTTTATAGGTTTAGCTTGAAAAACTCTGCTTACCTACAAAGCCAATGAAGTAGTGAGCGCTGTTCGGCTTCCCACCTATTACTCCTAAAGACTGAGGCATCATGAAGCATTGCTGTGGATAAGACAAGAATAAAGAAGAACAGTCAGCAAACTTGAATAGGTGATCATTAAAGCAATAATAGATGAAGAATTAGTATCTTACTCAGACTTACTGTCTGATCTTAACAGTTGAGTGTTTTATCTATTCATACGACAGATAATGTTATAGATTTACCTTGAGTGGTTCAAAATAGGCTTCGTTTATGTCACTGAGGCCCAGTCTTAGAGGAATCAGCAGAACAAGGGGTTTCCACAGAGCCGTCTCCTCTTCTGCCATAGCGCAAGCCCCTTCTAGATCACCATTCATTTCCCGAGGCTCTTCAGAAGCCGCACATGCACCCCTGTCAAAGTCCAGCCACGGCATACACAACCTCTCTACAGACAGCCAAGAAAAAACATTAAGTCATTTACTCTAACAACCTTGAAAGAAAAAAACAACAACTATTCAGCCTGTAAAATTGTTTTCACAATTTACGGTCTCAAAATGTATAATATCTTACGACACTTTTGCCCAGTGCATGTTTACATGTGCAGCTATAATTGAGCTACCGCAGGTTTTGCATAGTTGAGCTAAAGTTAACATCTCTCTGTGCAAGTACCAATGACACGTGTAATCGAATATTTGAAAGATTAAATACACTTAGTACGTCACCTTTGTCTTTTGAAACAAGCACAGCACACAATGTCAAGCTGAGCTACTATTACATTATCTACGTCTGACTATATAAAAACCGAACTGGCATGATTTCAGTTGGATTAAAGTGTTTAAAAATTATTAAGAAATGATTGTTTTGTTCCTATTGAAAAAAAAACACTTTAAGTAGATGCCATTGATAATGATATCCATGGGCCAATGGTCTTTGAGCTGTTGTATAAAAAGGATTTTTGGAAGGGGTTACAAATAAAGCTTATATATAAAAATGTCATTAGAAGATGCTACAAAGACGTAAAAGACTTTGTGCTATCATTAAACTGAAATTTTCTAACTCGACTATGCAATTTGATGTGCTTTTAAGCCGCAGGCACTGGAAATCTCCTTAACATTGATGAATGCTGCATAACACCTGGAGATTTTGGATGAAAACCTACTCCCTTTTGCCAGAAACTATAAACTGAGGACATTTTAGTAGGACAACAGCCCAACGCACACTTCCAGAGTAACACTGAAGTGGCTTAAAATGAAGAAATTGATGCCCTTGAGTGGCTTAGTCAGAGTCTTAACCTCAATCTCATTGTACAACTCTGAAAGGAGGAACTGCTTCACTTTTAGTGGTTTTGCAAGGAGGATTTTGCTAATAATTTAAAATAATAAGGTTTGCTAATAATGTTCCATCACATTGTGCAAAATTAAAAAACGACCTAAGGCTGAGAGCTGTAATATCTCTGAATGTGGTTCAACCAAGTACTAAAGAAAGGGGATAAATACTTGCTGATTAATTAACATTTTAAAATGAACTTTTTCACTTCTGCAATAAACAAAAGATGCTATTTTGAGGAATGCTGAATTTAATTCCATCTTAAGGACAATTTAGACAAAACATTTAGCAAAATATTTTCTTTTATGTTCCACGATACAAAGAAAGTCATGCATGTTTGGAACGACATGAGGGTGAGTAAATCATGACAGAATTCATTTTTTGAGTGAACTATATTTTAAATATACTGGCTAATTTCATCATGCTTTTTTGGCTACTATTAAGAGTAATATATAGTCAGCTCAAATCCATTCCTAGAATTCCACAAATTCTAGAGCCCGACCGATATGGGTTTTTTGGGGGCTGATGCCGATACCGATATTACGGAGTAAAAAAAGACCGGTACTGATATATCGGCCGATATTCTTTATGTGTAGGCTATATTATAGTACAGTATAAAAAAGTTCACTTCCCATTCGTGTCTCCAAACTTTTGACTGGTACTGTATATAGAATACAGTACATAGTCTACATAAACAGAATATATATATACATTAACACATTATTTGCAATGATAACTCAAATGTGGTGATCAAACACTTATAATGATGTGACAAACATAGGCCTATGTAATGGAGGCAGGGTATTTAACAATTTAACAAACTTTATTATTCAAAATGAGTCTGACATCAGTGCACTTAACAGTAAACTTCACTCAACATCACTGATTATAATGGGTTCTATTCTACACCGGACGCGAGTGGTGCGGCGCGACAAAATACAATAGAATTCTATTTGTATTTTGTCGTGCTGCGCGATGTGATGTGACCGATGTGATAAGCATGAGTTCTGGGCCGCGGCGCGGCCGGTATGAACACCAGCATTGACTGAATGGCCGCGATCAGCTTCGGTGGCCGTAACACAGACTTTAAAGGGATAGTTCACCCAAAAATGAAAATTTACTCACCCTCATGTCGTTCCAAACCTATTTTGAAGATTGCTGGTAATCAAACAGTTGGTGGTTGCCATTGACTTCCATAGCATTTTTTTTCCTACTATGGAAGTCAATGGCAACCGCCAACTGTTTGATTACCAGCGATCTTCAAAATATCTTCTTTTATGTTCAACATAAGAAAGCAACTCATACAGGTTTGGAACGACACGAGGGTGAGTAAATGATGACAGAATTTTAATTTTTGGGTGAACTATCCCTTTGATGCGCCGCAGACACGTGCCGCGGTGCGCAGATCAGCTCTAGTCTCTAACGTCACTGAATCTGCTGTTAAAAATGAGCCATCCATTCATCATATCATCATGCAAAACTAAGAATTAGAATCATTGTAATGTGACGATCAAATATAGGTGCGGGTGGGTGACAGGCGGATAATTTCAAGCAGCAGACTCAGGTGAAGTTTGAGCTCATCCGCGCATCTCTACACTACACTGACCTGGGTCGCCAGTAGCAAACAATGGAGCGCGCGCTGCTGGACAAACTAAGTAATTACACCATTCAGAAGCATTTAATCTGCGTTATATGTTCTGTACAAAAAAAAAATTTAATATCGGCGGCATATCCACCGATACCGATATATCGGCGACAGGCTCATATCGGCCGATAGTATCGGCTAAACGATATATCGCTCGGGCTCTAACAAATTCCCCTCTAAATTAGTGTCGAAAAAGCAAACGCAAATGTCTTCAGATTCCATCTAAGCCTACTAAAGAGGCACTATGAAAGACTCACTGATTTCCTCTATGACCACAGTATTGTCCATAGCTACATGAACTGCCAGTCGGCTCCTGGAGTCAAAAACTGCCAGTTTCCTAGGTGGGCACAAAGTGTAGTTGATTTTATGCAAAGACAGTACAGCAAAAGTAGTTTATTTGAGGATTACTGAGCTTTAATAATATATTCCGGTTATATTATGTACTAATAATTACAAAAAGCAAAGGATAATGGTGATTTTTAAAAATAATAATAAGTATTTAATTTGACTTGGCCAACTTACTTGAGTACCTGTGCCACTGTATTTGGACCATACCACTGGCCTATAGACTTGCCCTCACCAACACCCATTTGAGCTGAAGAAAACAACAAGCAATGTCAATGCAGTAACTTACCCATCAAAAGAGTAACTTTAACACTATTCCTATAATATGCAGGCAGCAGGTAGATGAGGAGTAGTACCTATTTGATGGATGGAATAATAGTTGTCCTTCTTGTCAATGAAGGCATTGAGAATGCTGATATATTCTGCTCTCTGCCGCTGACCTGGACTCCATGTCCAGTCTAATAAAAATACAACCATCTCAGACAACAGCAGACACCATAATCACCAACCTTATAACACAGGTTTGTCTTACCCTGAGGAAAACAACAAGCAATGTCAATGCAGTAACTTACCCATCAAAAGAGTAACTTTAACACTATTCCTATAATATGCAGGCAGCAGGTAGATGAGGAGTAGTACCTATTTGATGGATGGAATAATAGTTGTCCTTCTTGTCAATGAAGGCATTGAGAATGCTGATATATTCTGCTCTCTGCCGCTGACCTGGACTCCATGTCCAGTCTAATAAAAATACAACCATCTCAGACAACAGCAGACACCATAATCACCAACCTTATAACACAGGTTTGTCTTACCTCTACCTAAGTGCCTGCAGATCAAGGCCTGCCCAAGAATCATCTGTCCACATCGAAGCATGCAGCCCCAGCCGGTGTCTGTAGTGGGCCCAGTGCCACCTGTAACATCACATCCATTAACAAACCATCTGTAAAACTAAACAGACTATCCAGATGAATAATTAAATGCAGTCCTTGGACAGTGAGATCAAGATTGAGGGCTCTGACTCTCACCAATTGGCTGAAAGTTCTTTCTGTACGTGAACCACAAACGTGAGGTGACGTCTGCCAGAATCTCATCCTTCTCTGGGGCACAAAGAACTTCATGAAACAAGAGACAAACACGACAGCACAAGACCTTCGATGTCTCCAATCAATTTCCTTACCTGTTAGAGCGCTGAACTGCTTTCCCAAAATCCAGACAGGCTCAGAGGTCTCTGGGAAATCTTCGATCTCTCCATAGCGCAATGAGTCGTATGTGAGAGTAGCTGTTGAAAGAAAAGCCAAAGACCAACTGGAAGTTCAATACCTTACAGACCATCAGAAACATTAAAAAGAGCTTTTGATACGAGTGAAAAAAAGATATTGTTTTGAACATCTTTTCAGTTTTTTAGCCATCTATCTGTCATTATCTTTTTTTTTTTTACTTATAATCATTCCAATATTTTTTTCCAACTGCATTTAGAGATGCACATCTGTCCAATGCAATTAAAGACATACAACATAAAGCATTCATTTATCTAAGCTAATTTCTGTTACTTATTTACTTATGTAAATATTTCAAGATTTATAAGATAATCCTTTATTATGAACAAATATGAATTAATAATTACTAAAACTCTATTTATAAATTAACCTTAACCTAGATTAATAGTAATTTATAATTTATTGTTTACACCTAATCCATTAACAAATTCAACTTTATTTTAAAGTGGTACCTGATTTTTTTACTACCAATTTTACTGCATTTATACCGCTGTGCATGTGTAACTTCACGTTGTCCCAACTTATATAAGTTTCACTCTATTTAATACGGCTACAAAATTGTTAATTCTAATGGATGTCATGCACCAAAGGGTTAAAGACATGACACTGTGTAAAGGTTATTGACAAACAGATTATTAGAGTACGCAGAAATTGATAACAAACGACATGGACAAGCTCCCTAAAGCGTTTACAGCTGAACGGTATCATTCGTGCGCTGGAACGCTCCTGATGTCCACAATGCTCAAGGTAGACAGCTGACTAGACTCTGAAACACAGCCAAATACAGCCTAACAGTTTTGACGGAAGCCAGTAGCATTTTGGTGCAATGACATCTAGAAGACAATACTGTGTCCATCCCTCATCTGACAGCAGACTGTTCTGTTTTACTGTCCAGTTGGCAGCAGTTGGGACATCTATGTACCATATTTAACGACAAATTCCCAAACTGTAGAAGCAGCCTCTCCGATAACAGGCGCGTACTTGGTTGACGATAGAAGAATTTTACTTTTTAACAATTTCATGACATCCGGACAGATGACCAAAATGTAAAAGGAATTGTTTTCCTGCGGTTTTCTTACCTGCATCCATCCCGACAGTGATTCAGCCTATCTTGTTTGTTGAGAGTTCCTCATACTGCCCTGACCAGTAGGAAAGCACTTCCGCCTTGGTCAGCATGCGTCATTACTGTGATAACCAATCAGATCAATTCAATGAATTTGGTGTTATTTTTGGCCAATAGAATTTCTCCAAAGGCGGGATATGTTGTTCTCTGGGAAGTGGATGTAAACAAGCTATAATAAATCGAGAGGAATGTAGTGCTACATACATGTACTTAATGCATATTGGCATTTCTGATTAGAAATGTTTCGTGTCCAGGATCTTTCCCATCAAATGTTAGGAATGGCGTGAGCAGCTTTAATGGTGTATGCTCTGTCTAAATTTGCAAACTTACCTCTGACGTTGTTCTGTTGCGTAAAAAGTATAATAGTCAACTAAGTTACTAACACCTGCAATTTAAAAATCCCAGTCCGTGCACTTGTCTTTAGCTTAACTGTTTATAATATGATTTTTATTTATCCTTTCATTAACCGAAATTGATTTGTCTTTGATTATTTAACTCAATATTCTACATCATCTGACAGCAAGTGCAGCAGAAATTATGTGACTGGACGCGGACGTCATCCCTCGTGTGTGTGTTAATTGTTTTTTTTTTATTAAAGCTCATAAACATTATACATTGTTATTCAAAAGCACTTGTACAATGGAAAATATTTTTTTCCTATACCTTCTATTGATAAAATATGGTCAGCAAAGTAACAATTTTTTAAAAACTTATTTTATTGCCAAATAAGTTTAAAGAAGACATCTCTCACCTCAAAGATCTTTTGGTCATTCTCAATCTGAAACTCTCACACATTTATTCTGTAACTGTAATTCTAATTACTTTTGGAAGCAGGTATCGATTTTTGATACATTCTACTAAGTAGTTAAAATAGACGAATATGTGATCCTCTTTTTGGACTGTAATACTGACTTCAATATAATTAATAACACATTAAGGGTAATTCTTCTTGGGAAGTTTAGCTGAAGTAATATAAAGCTGAAGTAATGTCTATTACGCCCTCCTTTAGGTTTTTCTGTAAATATTTTATGGCTCATTGAATTGTATGGTC
>NW_015542493.1:735378-792981 GCF_001515605.1 Sinocyclocheilus anshuiensis
ATATATATATATATATATATACACACAAACAGTAACAGATAACAATGATAAACATTTATAATTAAAAAGAAGGTGGATTAAATACATTACAAATTCAGTCTAATGAAAACATATCACGTGATAGATAATCAATCGCTTAATTTTAAATATCATCCTCACCACAACACTAGTCTGAGCTTTGTTTTGTGAGATAACCAGTTTAAAACAGGCACCTATAGTTCCATTTAAAACCACTAGGTGTCAATGAGTTATCGCAAATTGGAAATAATCACGCAGAAAGTTGAATTATAAAGATAGGTTGAGTTACTTAGCCATTCAGAAAATATGCTGGATCATATTCCGAAACATTTATCTTAATGAACACAGACTATCATACTCTTTCATGTCTGCCCATAGCTATGGTCGTATGTAAAAAACACTCATTTGCATTACTATGCTTTGTTTATAGGCCTACTCAATAAGCCACTCATTTCTGTTGTTCTCAAAGTCCGAGTTTCTTTGCCTGGTTCAGGGTAAATGAAACCACATGTTAAGAGTGATCACCATGGTAACACTATCTCTAACTATGCTATCTGATCTAAACTGCATCCTCCCACTCGCTTTCCACCAATTACACTAATGTCTTACACTAATGTTGGGTAGAATTAACAGCATGAAGGCTTTATTATTACGTTAATGGTTTTTCCAACCCGGAGTAAAGCAGAGTAAATAAATTTTTCAGAAAAAAAAAAAGTATATTTTTATTTTGCATACATTCAGTGTAGCATACCCAACAATGTGTAGTTTACAACATAATTATTTGTTATAAACTGAACTATACAAGAGAACAAAATAATGAAACAAAATGATAAAACACCAAGTTTTAAGTTATTATACTGATGGCTCCATGATATCTTACAGTTGTTCAAGGTGGCACCAACAACGCCAAATATAAGATTTGGGTAAAATATTACACGGGGTAAAAAAAAATAAAAAATACAAAGAGAGAGACAACACTATGAAAAACTAATTGACAGGTTCCGACTTGAAATATGGCATGAACTGAAATGTCATATGTTCAAATATTCATATCTATTTTTCATTATTAGTCAACCAAAATCTACTTTGTTTTCGTTCTCCCACAGTCATTTGCATACAGTAGTTTGGAGTTTTTCCTTGGGAAATACAATAATATAATCCTGATATTGATCTCCATTTCACACAGATCTGTTTTCCCATGAACTCCTGGTCATTTTTCATACTGCATTGTGGATATCTGCATTTTGAGATCATCAAAACCACTTGAGACAGGGAAAAATGTAATAATAATCAGAGAAACTTTCTGATTAGACAACGTTGGTTTAAGCAACACTGGTCCAAGTACATGAACATTGTATTTCACACGCAAATACAAAGGTCACAATAGCTTCCTCTCAGCTGTGTCCCACCGGCCATGGTATTTTGCATATCAACATTAGGTTCAATAAAATCAGTAACAGCAAAGAATGCCTAGAGTGCAAGAGGCCAGGTTAAACACTTAACAAAGCCTTAAAGATAACGGTGCATCTTGGAGTGCAAGAATATCCTTTAAAGGAAAAGTGCAAACTTTGTACAAGTGTAAACACATCAAGAGCAGTGAAAGGCTTAAGCAGTGACTAGAAACCCCTTCTGCCAGTTTTGGAAGAGTCCAGCTGTCCGTCACTTGTTTGTGCTGCTCTTTATTTTTCTCTCAGCAGGTAGAAGACCACAGCCTTGAGGTAGTGACCGCAGGCACAGGCAGCTGCCACCAGCCAATGAGAACGGAAACTGGGATCTGTATTGACTACACACTTTGTGATGTCCGCCTGTAAGAGAACAAAGAAAATATTTAAATATCATAATCAACATGCTCAATAGTGCTGAAAAAAAACACTATTAAAATGCAACACATTCAGATATGGAGTTTGGCGTTTCAATTTGTTTTACTGTTTTTTTTCTGAGTTCATCTGGCATCAACAAAAGGAAAAGGAACTGCAGTTTGCACTGAAGTATATACCTTTTAGGCCAAAGCCAACATTCAGTAGTCTAAACATTATACATTTCAGCATGCAGCATTACCAGGTTGGCCAAATACAAAGTTCTGGCAAGAAACTCTAGATGGCGCAGTCCGATAGCTCAATCTGACCTGGCGACATCGTTGTCACATGGCAGCTGATTGGTTCTCTCCTGTATAGGTAGCCAATGAGATTACTGCTTAATATTCAAATACCTGGCTTTTGTTTGCTGTAGCAGTTTTGCAGAGCATAGAAACCCTCCACCTTCCCCAGCTCCACCTGTATAGATCTGCTACGAGGTGATTCATGTATGCTATATGGGGGTTATTCATATGTGCTATATGTGCAGCAGCAGTATTTCTTCCATGCTCACAGCAGCATGTTGTGGATGTATTGGCAGTAGCAAATCTCGGTACTTGCTCTGCCGCAGCAGCTTAACATTATCATGTACATTACCATTCCAATCCCTCCGAGAGTTGTCATGACAGAAATGTTATTAAAGTTCCAAATTAGCTGAATACACATTCAGATGATTAAAGTTCAGTTTGTTTGGATTTGGCAAACTTTTTCAATTTTTTAAGAAGCAAATTTACCCACACAAAAGAGATAATATAATATTGTGCTTACCAAGGCAGCATTTATTTGATCACAAATACAGTAGAAACAGAAATATTGTGAAATTACAATTTAAAGTAACTGTTTTCAATTTAAATGCCACTCTGAGATGGAAACGCTGATTTTTTCAGCAGCCTTTATTCCATTTGTCAGTGTTACATAATCACTCAAAAATATGCTGATTTGATGCTCAAGAAACATTTCTTTTGATTATGAATGTTGAAAACTGTTTTGCTGCCTAATAATTTTGAGAAAACCATAATTCTTTTTTTTTTTTTTAAGTTCAAAAGAAACATTTATTTGAAATATATTTTTGTGACATTTTACATGCCTTTAATGTCACTTTTGATCAAAATTTTTTTTTTTGCATCTTTGTTAAAGTACCAATAAAAAAAAAAGATCTGGCCAAACAGAAGCTAATTGCACAATGATGATAATTTTTAAAGCCTGGCTATAATTTAAGATGTGAAAAAGAAATTCAAATCAAGAGGCAACTTTACTGAAGGCAATGAGAGATGGGGACATCCCTTAATTAGGAATTGTAATTAAAAATACATTTTACTCAGTGGTGTTTTTGTGTATCTGTGTGTGTGTGTGAATAGGCCCTTCATTCAGCTCCCAGGGCAATCCCACAGAGCAAAACACGCAGAATGGCACGTAGACACGACTACCCACATACTCGCATCAACAACATGGAAAATACCATCTACCAGTCTCTGCTTTATACTATACAGACTTTCGTTTAGTGCTCCTGATGATAAAGTCCTTGTTTTCATAATTAGGAATTGTAATTAAAAATACATTTTACTGTAAAAACTGGTGTTTTTGTGTATCTGTGTGTGTGTGAATAGGCCCTTCATTCAGCTCCCAGGGCAATCCCACAGAGCAAAACACGCAGAATGGCACGTAGACACGACTACCCACATACTCGCATCAACAACATGGAAAATACCATCTACCAGTCTCTGCTTTATACTATACAGACTTTCGTTTAGTGCTCCTGATGATAAAGTCCTTGTTTTCAGGTTGAGTTCAGTCTGTGGGTGTGCCCATTTTGTACTAAAACCGCAGTTGCAAAATCAGGACACTCCCAAGAGGAAAACACCTTGAAAAATGTTGAGAATGATTTCGCCTGAAGCAACCATTACGATTTTCACTTACCCAATTAACCCATTAACCCTTTTTTCATGCTGTGCCTCCACCAATAACTTGAAATTTGATCCTTTATATGTTCTGAATGTGTTCTTTGTGTTCACTCTTCTAAATAAGTGACAGAACATCAAACTTGTTGACCTAGATAATCATACCTAGATAACAGTGTTCTAACTACTCCTAAGAATAATTTCTTATATTACAAATTTTTCAACATCATTACTCACATTAAGATTTTTTTTACAAGTTTGAAATAATTAAGATTTTTTTAAAAGAAGTCTAAAAATAAAGAGAATACAGTAAAAACACAACAATAATATTGTGAAATTGTATTACATTAACAAGAGTTTATTACATAAACAACTACTTTCTATTGTAATACATTACATTCTAAAATGTAATTAATTCCTGTGATAGCAAACCTGTATTTTTGTGTCACATGATCCTTCAGAAATAATTCTCTATAAAATGATTTGGTGCTCAATAAACATTTCTTATTGTTATCAATGTTGAAAATTGTTTTGCTGCTTAATATTTTTGTGAAAACTGTGAAACGTTTGAATTGTAGTGCAATTAAGTAAAAAAAGAAAGTGGCAAAAACTGGTTTCAATATTGATAATAAGAACCATTTTTAATCATTGAGAACCAATAACAATTTTAAACAATTTAGCACCAAATCATCATATTTGAATGATTTCTGAAGGATCATGTGACATTGAAGACTGGAGTAATGGCTGCTGAAAATTAAGCCTTGCCATCACAGGAATAAATTACATTTTAAAACATATTAAAATAGAATATTTCACAAAATTTTAATCAAATAACTGCAGCCTTGGTAAGAATAACAGACATCTTAAAAAAAGTCTTAAAAGTCTTATACAAACTACTAAGTTATTATATGGCATTTTAATATGATAAATTAATTTATTTACCCCAGAAATGTTTTCATTTGCACCAAAACTATTGATTGATTGATTGAAAAAGGTTATAACCTACAAAGTCACAAAAGCAGGTGTAGAAAGTTGGAAAGTTGTTGCATATGGGCCCACTGTAAATGCAGGCAGCTTGTGATGACTCTGGCACAGTGCCATGTTGAATCTGCCTGAACAGAGCACAGACACCGCAGACATGCCCTGCCAAAACAGCCACACATACAGTACCAGCACAGCTCCTCATTCAACAGGATCGCTGAACTGTGCTGTCTTTCTGAGAGATTGATCAGATTCCCACCCATAAGCTGCATGAACACTGCACGTTCTGTCTAAATACTGGACAAAGACTGGAAAGGCAGAAGTCTGGGTTCTTTCTGGGTCTTAGCTCAGATCTATAAACACAGCACAATGGTACTTTCAGTTAAACTAAAAAAAAAAAAGGGGTCACCCAAAAATGCAGATTCTGTCAAGACTTTCGTTTAGTGCTCCTGATGATAAAGTCCTTGTTTTCAGGTTGAGTTCAGTCTGTGGGTGTGCCCATTTTGTACTAAAACCGCAGTTGCAAAATCAGGACACTCCCAAGAGGAAAACACCTTGAAAAATGTTGAGAATGATTTCGCCTGAAGCAACCATTACGATTTTCACTTACCCAATTAACCCATTAACCCTTTTTTCATGCTGTGCCTCCACCAATAACTTGAAATTTGATCCTTTATATGTTCTGAATGTGTTCTTTGTGTTCACTCTTCTAAATAAGTGACAGAACATCAAACTTGTTGACCTAGATAATCATACCTAGATAACAGTGTTCTAACTACTCCTAAGAATAATTTCTTATATTACAAATTTTTCAACATCATTACTCACATTAAGATTTTTTTTACAAGTTTGAAATAATTAAGATTTTTTTAAAAGAAGTCTAAAAATAAAGAGAATACAGTAAAAACACAACAATAATATTGTGAAATTGTATTACATTAACAAGAGTTTATTACATAAACAACTACTTTCTATTGTAATACATTACATTCTAAAATGTAATTAATTCCTGTGATAGCAAACCTGTATTTTTGTGTCACATGATCCTTCAGAAATAATTCTCTATAAAATGATTTGGTGTTCAATAAACATTTCTTATTGTTATCAATGTTGAAAATTGTTTTGCTGCTTAATATTTTTGTGAAAACTGTGAAACGTTTGAATTGTAGTGCAATTAAGTAAAAAAAGAAAGTGGCAAAAACTGGTTTCAATATTGATAATAAGAACCATTTTTAATCATTGAGAACCAATAACAATTTTAAACAATTTAGCACCAAATCATCATATTTGAATGATTTCTGAAGGATCATGTGACATTGAAGACTGGAGTAATGGCTGCTGAAAATTAAGCCTTGCCATCACAGGAATAAATTACATTTTAAAACATATTAAAATAGAAAACCGTTATTTAAATTGTAATAATATTTCACAATATTACTGTAATTTTAATCAAATAACTGCAGCCTTGGTAAGAATAACAGACATCTTAAAAAAAGTCTTATTCCAGTATTACAAACTACTAAGTTATTATATGGCATTTTAATATGATAAATTAATTTATTTACCCCAGAAATGTTTTCATTTGCACCAAAACTATTGATTGATTGATTGAAAAAGGTTATAACCTACAAAGTCACAAAAGCAGGTGTAGAAAGTTGGAAAGTTGTTGCATATGGGCCCACTGTAAATGCAGGCAGCTTGTGATGACTCTGGCACAGTGCCATGTTGAATCTGCCTGAACAGAGCACAGACACCGCAGACATGCCCTGCCAAAACAGCCACACATACAGTACCAGCACAGCTCCTCATTCAACAGGATCGCTGAACTGTGCTGTCTTTCTGAGAGATTGATCAGATTCCCACCCATAAGCTGCATGAACACTGCACGTTCTGTCTAAATACTGGACAAAGACTGGAAAGGCAGAAGTCTGGGTTCTTTCTGGGTCTTAGCTCAGATCTATAAACACAGCACAATGGTACTTTCAGTTAAACTAAAAAAAAAAAAGGTGTCACCCAAAAATGCAGATTCTGTCATCATTTAGTCAGCCTCGTGTTGTTCCAAACCTGTATGACAATCTGTCTTCTGCTGAACACAAAATAAGGTATTGCAACCAGTTTTGGTGACCACTCACTTTCATTTTATGGACACAAAAAAAGAAAGACATTTCTTAAAGGGGTCATATGATGCGATTTAAATTTTTCCTTTCTCTTTGAAGTGCTACAAGCTCTTGGTGCATAAAGAAGATCTGTAAAGTTGCAAAGACTAAAGTCTCAAATCCAAAGAGATATTCTTTATAAAAGTTAAGAGTCAACCACGCCTACCTAAAACGGCTCGTTCTAACACGCCCCCACATATCTACGTCACGATGTGGGAAGATTTGCATAACGCCGACCAAATGTTCACGCAAAGCAAGAAGGCGTAACTTTTATTCTCGCTGTAGTATTGTTGTTGTCGCCTCCGCCATGCCATGGAGACACTGTTTCGTTGTAAAATTGAAACTACTTTGTTTGGCCTTCCAAAAGAGGATGATATCCGCTTCTCTAGCCCACCGTTCGTCACTCACTCAGCCCACCGGCCTCCGCTCACTCAAGCCCGAGGTGTGTGACGCTGTTTCTCGTTGTGAAAGTGAAACTACTTTGTTTGGCCTTCCAAAAGAGGACACGACTAGAATTCAGTGGTTAAGTTGTATTTACAACACTGTTCCAGAACAGTTTAACCCAAATATTCAGATGTGTATAGAGACGAAACAATAATGTACAGTATGTGGAAAATAATGTTTTTTTAACCTTAAACCACATAAACACATTTCATTACACCAAATACACAAAATAATGTTCTTTTTAGCAACATCATATGACCCCTTTAAAAATTTCAACAGCCATGACTCCAGTCTTCAGTGTCACATGATCCTTCAGAAATAATTTTTATATGATGATTTGACAAAGTACATTTAAAAAAATAATATAATTTCCCATTTTTTCCCACCAGTGAAAAATAAGGTGTTGCATCTATTAAAAAAAAAACATAATTACACAAAAAAAAAAAAAAACACTGCAACAATATTACAGTAACACTACAACTGAAGTCCTCTGAAGTCAGTTTCAATCCATTCAATACCTGAGATGCAATATTGCGCCATATGTGTTTGTAAGAGAGAGCAAGTCCACAGCATGATACGAAAAACAAGAAAGCAGCGACAGTTTTTGTTACACGAACGAGCGGTCTGCTAAACATAAGCCACACGGACAATGGCGAATATTAGGAAATCGACTGCTAATTGCTATAGCTGACCAATCAGAATCAAGTATTATGTTTGGGCCAGGAGCATGATAAAAGCAGACTTTTTTGTTAATGAATTGTACTGATTAATGGATTTATTGCTTACCCAGCCTCCTCTCCTCTTTAACCATGACACAAGGCTTTTGCGAACAAACTCGCCCATGCAGTCGACAATGGTGTGCACCATCGCTGGATGCCCATGCCGAACACAGTCCACAGCTAGAGCTCCGGCCACAGCATACAGAGACACAATCTTCCCCCATGTTACACCTGTAGAGAGACATATAATCCGAGATATAATCCAACTGACAGTCTGTCCTTGTCCACGGACATTTATTCAGAACACATTTAAAATGCTGCATTGCAAGATCATGTGCTGTTAAATCTCTCGTGTTGCCTGTTTTGTTTGACACAGGCAAAGAGGTAAAGTGCTCCAACTAATGCATTTCAAGCTTAATCAAATCATTTATTTCCACTGACAGTATATACTGTACAATATGTGTGTGTACTGGTGAAAGTGTGTATGAAAATCATAACCAGTTGAGTCATGAAAATTCCTGATAATCCCTCCCTATTTCTTACAGAACATTATTATTGTTATATAACTGCCAGGCAGGCCATCAGCTGGTGTGTCAGCCAGAAAGACACAAGCAACATTTTATTTTTTTAGCAGAACAAATTCACGTTTGACTTGTGACGACAATCTCAATATACAGTATGTGTGATTCAATGTGGCTATAACATGTTCAGTGCATTTAACAGCGTAATGACTTCAATAGCAGTTGAAAAGGTACAAATGCTTTGCTTTCCCTCCATCATAAATGCATTAGGGTCATGGGTCTGAATGTAATGAAAAGGCTAAAGTACTAGCATGTTTCGTTTAACAAGTGGGCATTATGATTTATTAGAGCTAATGTGATCAATGGACTCCTAGATACACTACTCTAACCTTTAAACTTTTCAGCCTGGGATGAAACAAAACGTAATAAAGCTGCAAACCCCCATCTGGGATCATCAAATAGCCAGACATAAACACATCAACCCAGGAACCTAATCGGAGACTAGCAAAGACAGGAAACACAAAGGCAAAAGGAAACCATATTGAGGCATATGAGAGATAAAAGCTGGTTTGAAGTTTAAGATAAAAAGAAACATTCCCTCCCTCTGTCTCTTGTAAGAACGGAACGTTAAGTTATACAATTCAGAGGGAATATTTGACAGTTTACAGCAAACTGTTTCAAATCAAATGAAGACATGTATTAAATAAATGTAGATGCACATTGGCACTCAAAATACTGGTCTATTACCTTCCTTTTGTGCAATAATAGAACCATCTGTCTATGCAGAAGCACTGTCATTGCCAAAAAAAAAAAAAAAAAGTCTGGATTTTCCTGCATGCAGTTAGGATCTTGCATCTCTGTTGTGACGGTTAGATTTAACGTTAAATAGAAAACAAATTGAATTAAGAAATCTGTAAGGAAATTTTGCAAGTCTTGAAGAGTAACATTTAAAAAAAGCTTTTGAACATTTTTTTTTAACAAATAAATAATAGAAAGATCCAAGATTCTAGTTCAGAGACTAAATGTAGGCCTAATTTTGTAAATTGCTTTAATGGTTTTGATTTACTTGAGTATAAAAGATCCGCTAAAATGCTTCCTCTTGACAGAATCAGCTATAAAATTCAAGTAGATTAAGTTTTAGTACACCAATGCATTAGAAAAACACCATTTCTACAGCTTACATTCCTAAGCCACAAAGTAAAACATGGAATCATTTTGATTTCTTTTCAAAATGCTATGCATAACATCTTTTTATTCATAAAATTGCACCATTATTTATTTTAAATGATCTTAGAAATAGTAAAACTGAACAGAAATGATCACCGAATTAAAAAAGCAAAAGTGAATATACATATATTTTTCAATATATTTTATATATATAATTTTAAAATATGTATTACAATATACGTATAAAGCATAGTGTGAAAACATCAAAATAAATCTTCATTTCTATATAGTTGCACAGCCATATGAAAAAGTGCAGAGTCACATGAAAAATGCTCACTCAGAGGGTAAAAAAATAAATGAATAAAATAAAATCAATTAAGTGAACACCAGTGATCAGTTCAGCTGCACTGCTTCAGGACAGGTATGTGTACAGACAGGAGGTACAAGGGTGTCACCGGGTCCAGAGAGGAATCTTTGTTGTCCTGCTTTGACTGACATGAGCAATTATGCTTTAATACTTCAAAAAAACAAATAATGTTTTCCTGGACACATGAGGTGAACATGTTACAGCACATCTAAAGAGCTGCTCAGGTTGAAAAACAGACCACATTTGACTAAACTCTAAATCTGGGAGGTCAAATAAGGGTTAAAATTATATGAACTAAGCTGAATCCCAAGGGCTTGTACTAAATATAAGCGATGTACAGTATGCTGCAAAGGGAATGAAAACTTCCATGGTGCCCAGACAGTTTACTTTCAAGAAAAATCCATATTTTATGGTGCTGAGAGTTCTCTAGTCAAGCGCAGCACCGTTTCTCTGCGTGTATATATAAATGTCAGAATGGATTCATTTTTATCCTCTCTCAAAGAAGTGTACAAGCCACTAAAAGGGATAGTTCAGCCAAAAAAATAATGTACTCAATCTCTCGTTATTCCAAACCTGTATAACTTTATTCTATGGAACAAAGAAGATATTTTAGCAAATGTTTCAGTTTCTTTTCCATTCATTGGAAGTCAATGACAACCAATACTGTTTGGTTACCAACATTTGTCAAAATATCTTCTTTTGTGCTCTCACAGGTATGGAACACCATGAGAGAATGTTCATTTTTTGGTGTACTATGCCTTTAAGGAAATGTGGACAACATCTCTGAAACCAGATGCACCGACCAGTTTACCTAAAGAGTTTTCTGTACTAAATGTATTTTAAGACAAAGCATTGACCAACCTGTAGAGAAGATTTCTGCAGCAACGGCCAAAAAGGCATCAGAGACTATACTCTCAGATGCAATTGTGATGTTGAGCTGTCTTGCTACGTTGCGGTACACATTGGGTCGCAGGTACTCCAGCTCATCACCTAGGAGACAGAGAGATAAATGTGTTTTTATTTTCCCTTGGCTCAAACGATCGGTTTTCTCATCATAGAAAGAACCTGTCAAGAGTCGTATTGAATAAAACCAGTAATTCAGGGAAGCTTGACACAATGACAGTGCATAATTACTGTAATCTAACCTTAAAACCTGCTATTAATAGCATTGTTTGTATCTTTTCATCATTCTTTCATATGAGAAGCCAATTATATTGCTGCTGTTATATTGCAACGTCCTGATGATGAAACTGTCTGTTAAAGGAATAGTTCACCCAAAATGAAGATTTGCAGAAAATTACATTACTTGTTCACCAATGGATACTCTACAGCAGGGCTGTCCAAACTCGGTCCTGGAGGGCCGGTGTCCTGCAGAGTTTAGCTCCAACTTGCCACAACACACCTGACTGGACGTTTCTATGCCTAGTAAGAGCTTGATTAGCTGATTCATGTGTGTTTAATTGGGGTTGGATCTAAACTCTTCAGGACACCGGCCCTCCAGGACCGAGTTTGGACACCCCTGCTGTATACGATCAAGCATTGTTAGCATGTCAGGACGTCATTTAACTGTAGGTCCCGAGCCATTACATGACATTTACATCTCTAGTAATGAGCTCAAAATGAGAGCTGAGTGCCCATGTGCAAAGTTTACTGCATGACCTTGTTTGCTACAGAAACAAATACATACAGTACTTTCATGTCCAGTAGATTCCCTCAGCATCCAGGGGCTAAAACTTAATTTTGGAACCTGTATCCCTCCAGGACCAAGTTTGGACAGCCCTGCTCTACAGTGAATGGGTGGCATCAGAATGAGAGTACAAACAGCTGATAAAAACATCACAATCCAAAAGTAATCCACACGACCATCAATTAACATCTTTTGAAGCAAAAAGCTGCTAGTTTTTAAGAAACAAATCCATCATTAATGCATCTTAATTTTAACCCAAGTGATGTAATATGCTAAAATCTGTTCCAATTAACAGAAACAAACTCATCTACAACTTGGATGGCCTGAGGGTGAGTGAATATCCCTACATTTTCTTTTTTGGTTGAACTACTCCTTTAAATAAGTCTTCAGCTATGTTTTCAGCTATGTCTCACCGACCTGAATCATCCATTTTATGTCAGTGATTCAGGCGGGTGAGGTGTCTATGCAAGGAGTAGCTACATGTCTTTCAGGACAATACAGGTTAAATATGGGTGGGAAACTCTCAAGCATTCTTGTGATAATGATCTGCATGTCTGCATGCTTTGTCCACAAAAAGCAGCTCCCCCCAGTTACACAGCTGTCTCAAAATAAAATTGGTGTGCTTTTCCCTTTAAGGAGAAAACAGGTTCTTACAAATGAAAGTCACTCAGATGACAGTCACGTGGTATATGTTTAGGCAACTTGTAGTGTGTCTGATCAACAGATGATGCGAGTTTAAACATCATCAGTAGTCACTGCATCCAATCTCGTGAAAGGGCTCAGAATGTCCAACGGCATGAAAGGTAGAAAGAAAGGAATGTGGAAGATAGCTCAACATGGTTCAAAAGGCAAAGTACTTTACAGTGGGTGAGACACAGACGAACCTTGCAAGAGTGTTGTAAAATATTACGCAGTCGTATGGTTTGGCTTTGAGGAAGCTGAGAATCGTGTTTATTTTCATTTCTGAAAGTTCACAGAACATTCATGAATACCTCGTTTTTTCATTTATTTTGGTATAAACCAGACAAGCACAGCTCAAGAAAGAATGAAAATTGACAGGAAGTTCTGTGCAGTTTTAGCTTGGTCTTATAGATCCATAATATAACCTCAATATATCAACCCACAATTCAGACAGATACTGTAGATAAGTATACAGTACGTGTCTGATCTTGTATTTTCTTGCTACTATATATATATATAAAGACACCTCAGCCAGTGTTCCTCCGGATCCATGCTCTGGTTTAGACCATCCGATTCCAGCCCGATGGAGTCTGGAGTGAATGTAATCCCTGCACAAGACTTTAGACTGAGACACGAGCTCCTTATCCGTGGGAGAGCGATCAAACACCTCCATGACTTCAGCCGCAAACACCGAGGAGCGGCGCAACATCTCCATGCCCTTCATGAGTGGAGATCAATTACAATCAGCTGACAACCTCCACCTTTATCGCCGTGTATGGAAGTGTTTCTTCTCCACCCTCTTGTTTCCAAAGTCTGATGGCGCCTTAAACGATCTGCATAAAGAAGAAAACGCGCGTGTTTTAGCCTACTATATAGAGAAGACTCGCTCTCACCTTCTGTTGGAATGAACGTGAACCTGATAAAAGAGCAGAGAATCAGTGATCGATTACATTTGCTGTTTCTGGAAAGTCGGTTAAATCCTCAGAAAGTCTCGAATATCGACATTTTTAATGACAGCGAATTGTTCTCTCTGCAGATTTGTGAGGTGCAGTCCGCGAGATGAAACTGCTGTCAGGAAGCAGTGCTGTCTGGCTTTGGTCTGTTTGGATGGGCTGCACACATGAAGTCTCCTTCTATGGAAAAGCTCTCCGTTAAGGCGGAGATAACCTGTTATGGCTTTGATAGTCCGCCCTTCTAGAAGAGCTAGTGTTTAGAAGATTTGATTAATCAAAGAACAAACGTAGAAAACAAACACCTATCTATCTATCTATCTATCTATCTATCTATCTATTTATGGAGCTGGGTACTGATTACATTTAATCTGGATTATGTAATCAGATTCCAAAAAAAATAAGTAGGCTATTTTTAATTAGATTAAATTACATTTTAAAATAGCCTTGTAATCAGACTACAGCAGGGCCGGAGTGGGACTCATTTTCAGCCCTGGAGTTTCACGCCTTATAGACCGGCCCACTTTAGTTCATGACTGACTATTAAAATAATGTAATTAAAACCTCAGTAGATATAAGTCTGCAATAGTGCACTGTTCTCTACAGCCTTGTAATTCATTGTATTTTTCTAGAGCTTTTGTGTAACTTCAGAAATGGAAAATAAGGGACATAATTGTAATTCTTTTAAGGAAATTAAGCAACAAAACAAGGGACACTCAAAATATTTGTACTGTACTATAATGTATGTCTGCCTGCAGTTAAAAAGTTACCAGAAAAACAAAATCACATTTGTTTTACTTAACCTATTTATGTTTAATTATTCTAAAAATGTCATAGGTCTGAGTAAATTGTAGCCTACCATTATAGAATGTGACTGCACAAGTAGTGTAGTAATTTAGGAGGTGAAAATACTGTGAAATTACATACAAATGGAATGAAATTTGAAAGCATAATGGAACGTCTATGAAAGGTCAGTCAATAAAGCATTTTTAAACAGTGGCACTTAAATTTTTTTACTAAAATTGTATTGCAACCATAGCCTATGAATAAATGAAAATGCATATTTTCAATTAAAGAAAATTTAGAGAGTGTGGGTCTGGCAGGGGTGCAGAATTCGGCACGACACCGGTCTGTTGTTTTGGGCCATGGTGTTGTCATGTCACTATGAAACATGCTGTCCCTGCCTGCACTCAAAGCAGCCGAATTCTGTACCCCTGCCAGATTATGCATCCCCTCCTTGAAATCGCTATCTGATTGCCTAATCCCAACCCCACCCCTAATCCTAACCCCTCCCCAACACCTACTCCTAAACCTACCAATACCAGGGGATGCATCCGGGCCTGGACTACAGTTACTTTTTTATTGATTACATGATTACATATTATTCAATAGCAATAATTTATTGATTCTCTCTAATTCCTCTTTTTTATCTTTTAAATTTTCCTTTCTAAAATAGCCTACCCCTTATATCTAGGCCTACACTCAAAAAGTCTTCCAGTTTTGTGGACATTCACAAAAAGACCAGTCACTAGTTAGGTGGCTAGACAGCATTTGACCACTGGATTTACAAAACTCATTCCAAGTTTAAGAAGTGTTTCAACATCTATCTATCTCCATCCATCTATCTATCTCCATCCATCCATCCATCCATCCATCCATCCATCTCTATCTATCTATCTATTTATGGAGCTGGGTACTGATTACATTTAATCTGGATTATGTAATCAGATTCCAAAAAAAATAAGTAGGCTATTTTTAATTAGATTAAATTACATTTTAAAATAGCCTTGTAATCAGACTACAGCAGGGCCGGAGTGGGACTCATTTTCAGCCCTGGAGTTTCACGCCTTATAGACCGGCCCACTTTAGTTCATGACTGACTATTAAAATAATGTAATTATCCATCTATCTATCTATCTATCTATCTATCATCATTGTAGGTCAACCTCATTGTCATTTTAAGTATGGAAATTGCAAAACGTTGCCAACCAAACTATAATTTGATACAAAATAATGGACAAAATACAGTAGATGCTTTTGCCTTTTTTTTTTGTCCAATGTGCTTTTTGCCAGCCACAAACTCACTAAAGGCCTATTTTCTTGTAACAAGGACAGCTTTGTGTATAAAATGTTTGTAAAAGGTATTTTAATGTGCATACAGTAGTTGTTGCACAAAAAAAGGGTCAAGTTACTCCAGTCCCACCCACCATCTTTGATAGAGTTGTTTTGCAAGTCTTGACTGTTTTTGCTTCAAGCGTGTCAGTTAGAATTCATTAGAGCCACCCACCCAGCCTGAAACAACGGCTTTCCCAAAGAAACATATGAAACCAAGATTTGTTTTGACATGTCAAGTAAATCCTTGTAAGCAGGAATATGCAAAACATATCAAGTTTCCAGTGTTGAATAACCGATTCAGTGATGGAGTATAATAAAAAGGCTTATTCAAGCACAATACAGTGAACTTCCTTAAATACAGAGACAGAAAATAAAAAGTAGAACAAGATCAACCAGGCAGTTCTGTTCAACACAGGAACATAATGAGTTGAAAGCTGAAGCGTATCTCAGTGGCACACAATGATACAGTTCCTTTTTTTCTGACCACATTTGAGGCTTCCTCTGTATCCCAATTTAAAAACTACAATATTCGATCTGATTCTAAGGCCTATTAAAAATAGCTTGTGACAGTTTATCTTGTTAAAACACAACTGAATACAGACAGATGGAGGTCAGTGTTAGGCTACTGCTGCTATAGTTTACATTTAATTCATTTCCAGTGAATAATGAGACATTGTAGAGACCAGTAATCTTCAGCAAGTTGTAACACACCACACTTCTGAGGAATAATGCTTAAGTTTTCTGCAGAAACTCTACATGTCTCTGCATGCCCATCACATGACTTCTCATCGGTTACGTTCCTTCTTCATGTCTGGCTTTTTATAATCAAAACAGAGATAGGATTAGAGATAAAAAACAAAATCTTGTCAGTTTACAAATCAACAATTACTTTGAACCCTGAAATAAATGTAAATAAATAAATGTATCATGGCTTTGGACAATATTTTTGTACAATACTGCTCCCTACAGGTAAAAGAAGGAACATCAAAATCCTTTCCTTAGTACCACAAAATTATTTCCTTAGTACACTATTTTTACAAGAACACCCATAACCGATTGTGATCTGGAAATACATGAAATCTTTAAACTGAAAATAAATTAACAGGAAAACAGACTCAGAATCATAAACAAATATTATATCAATGTAATCTTGGTGTGAGGTGAAAATGCCTCCTGTTTGACAGTAAAAGAGGATTAAGGCAGAATTTTGGCCTTTTTTACAATTTCTGACAGAAAAAAAAGTAATGATTTATAAATAAATATATAGCCACAAGGACCAAATAAGGCTTCAGGTTAGAAAAAGTGCCCTTAGAAAAACATTTAAAACTATAATTACCTTGATTCCAACAAGAAACTTTATTAAGGCTATACAAAACAAAGCATGAAGGGCATTGTGTATATTGAAACTCTGATTCAAAGGTCTATGGATGTGATGTCTAGCCTACAAAGGCATTTTGTCAATAAAGTAACGGTTTATTATGAACACTAAAAGAAAAACAAGTGTGAAATGTGATATGAATCTTTTATACAAAATATAAAACAAAAAGAAAAATGTCTAAGATGACATAAACTGAAACTAAACATGACATATTGGAATAAATTGGAACAAACTGTCCCTAAATAGAGAAGAAAATTTGACAGAATATCTAACCACTGTTACCACTAAGAAAATTCATACAGACTGAGGGATCATAATTTTGGTATAGAAACAGGCCAGTTCAAACTGACTATCAAAGCAAGCTCATGCTCTGACTGAACACAAAATGAACTGAAAACAGAAAAAGCACTCCTTGAAAAAGCACAAACCTGAAATCATGTAGGCTAAGTGTTTCTCCAATTAATTAAAGAATTCAAATAATGTTTTCATTAAAGATTTGTGAGAGTGATGTTTAGGGGAATATGTAGATTTAAGGCAAAGAAAAGAGCTATGATTTGCTCATAAGGTCTTCAACAGTGTTGGGGGTAACGCATTACAAGTAACGTGAGTTACGTAATCAGATTACCTTTTTTCAAGTAACTAGTAAAGTAACGCATTACTTTTTAATTTACAAGAAAATATCTGAGTTACTTTTTCAAATAAGTAACGCAAGTTACTTGTTTAACGCAAAAGTAACGTAACGCATTACTTCCCATAAAAAGTAACTAAGTACCGTAATTAGTTACTTTTTTATGGAGCAACGCAATATTGTAATGCATTACTTTTAAAAGTAACTTTCCCCAACACTGGTCTTCAATATACTAATGCCAGCATGGTATTTTTTTTGTCATATTAGCTAGGCTAAATAAAACGACTCGAGTGTGCAACTGTCCATCTGTTGTATGATAAATAGGAAATGTTTAAGCTAAAGTAGAACATTCACATATTATACTCACATACCTAAATTGCGAATCTCTAAAAATATTATTTGTTGCATAACACACCACAATAGCCAGCGTGGTGAGTGAAAAACTACGGTTCCCAGCAGTCTTTGGGTCACGCACGCGTTTAACACAATTCCTCTCTCTTAGTCAGAGTAGCGGGGTTTCATAGACAGAGGGAGTCTCCTGTGCAGAGCATTAACCGTAAATATCCATACCAAAGACTGAGTGTCTGCTCTGATGTATGGACAGGATTTCATATTAAAATCCTTGTAAACCATAGAGCCGGTCAGCCTGATCCACTGGAATGATTTAGAGAGGCGTGGATTGGGAACAAGCTGTTCCTTTGGTGGGTGACTGTCCAAGAAGGAGAGAAAGAGGAAAAATCTGAGAAGAACCCCCGAATTGGAGGTAGATTAAGCTGGACATGGCACACCTTCAGAACATTCGGAACCAGGTAATCCAGAGAGATGAAGATGACACCTAAGCCCTCCAGACATGGCTTCCATACTGAGACATAAGAGTTACTTATTGTTCTTTTTGGATGATGATTGAACTTGACATTAGCTGCAGTGTCCTTGTACTATAGTAAGCTTTTGTAATGATAAATTCCACTAAATAATAGGCTATAATATAATGAGTACACGTAGTTACACTGGAAAAAATGGTGTGGGATTTACATAATTCTTTACTCTGAAATTGCTTGTAAAGTGTACAAGTAACACATTAAACGTGAAATATTACAGTATTTTCTTGTAAAACATACTCCAATAATCTTTGTTTTACAACTTGGAAAATGTGTTTTTACAGTGTAGTTTATGTAAATACATTGTTCTGTTATGTAAAGTGTGACATTTACCCAATGTGAACTAAAGTGTAGGCGGTTTACATGATGTTCCTCTTGGGAACCCCCCAGGTAAATAAAGAAAATACGGTCTCTTTCTTTAATAGTGTTTAGAATAGATCACATCTCGGAGTGCAGCGAAATTGAAATTTTGAGCAATATCATAACTGAATATCATAAGCTGATATGATGGCCGCTATGATTTATGAAAAGTAGCCTATTCAAACTACAGCTCCAATCTAGAATTCTGATTTTGAAACAGACAGTAGGCTACCCCTTAAGAAGGGAACTTTTGCCTGTCTAGTTCAGACTATTGTATTTTTTTTATCACTAAAAGCTAATATTTAACTAATAATAGTAGCTAATTATAATAGCTATTATTTAGTTGTTCCCCACATTTTGAACAGCCCTGCTATCTCACAATACTCCATGAAATCAGATAATTTACAGCATGGAGGGAGCACAGATAATGTTATCTCAATGTTTGTACAAATTGAGGTATGGACTGCTTGTGTCCAGCTTGGCCTTTCAGCCCTGTTAGCCTAGTTATTTAAAGAAAAAAATATCAAACATATCCTTTAATTCACGTAAAATATTATCACTAACTAGAAAACCAAAATATTGTCCCAAACTAGCTAGTCCTATTGAGCAACGTCATAATTTAGGCTAAAAATTTCAACCCTGTTACCCACTGACACATATTTTTTTTTTAATGTCCATTTAGTTTTGACATTTCTTAAACATTTATTGCTAGAGCTTTGCAAAATATCTCAAATGGTAGTAACAGGGTTGCAAAAATGGAAATGTTGATGGTCAATTAACATTTATTTAGATTATGCATCTCTGATCGCATCTGTTATATCGTATTGAGTCTCTTCACATCACACTTTTTGACACCACACCATAAAAAAAAAAGTTTTTCCCAGTGTAAAACCGTTATATTAAATATGAGACAGTGTGGTTATTGTGTACCGAACCAGATAATAATGGATGGCATCTGTTTATGTTATGTTCTAGTCCTATTGAGCAACGTCATAATTTAGGCTAAAATTTTCAACCCTGTTACCCACTCACACATATTTTTTTTTAATGTCCATTTAGTTTTGACATTTCTTAAACATTTATTGCTAGAGCTTTGCAAAATATCTCAAATGGTAGTAACAGGGTTGCAAAAATGGAAATGTTGATGGTCAATTAACATTTATTTAGATTATGCATCTCTGATCGCATCTGTTATATCGTATTGAGTCTCTTCACATCACACTTTTTGACACCACACCATAAAAAAAAAAGTTTTTCCCAGTGTAAAACCGTTATATTAAATATGAGACAGTGTGGTTATTGTGTACCGAACCAGATAATAATGGATGGCATCTGTTTATGTTATGTTGGCCATGCGCACGTTTAGTCGGGCAGTATGATAATTGCAGTGTATCATGTTTTGATGAGGGTTGAACCTCAGAGTATCTGTGACGAAAGAGTGGCGCACCCACCGATCGCACAGGTGTAGCTGGCAGAATAATTAACTTCTTTCTGAGAATTGTTAAAAATACCCTGTTGGTCTCATTTTATGGATTCTCCAATGGGTGGTACTACCAAGAATAGTAAAGGTTTGCGTTTTGATTGCTCAGTGCTTTAGAAATGTGCAATAAAAGTGTGACGAATGCAGAAATCAGATGTCGAGCTGATACCAAGAGGAGGTCTTTTATCACCTGAACTTTGAGTCTTGTCGTCAAAAGAGCTTGTTGTTGTTTTGATAAAACAGTGCCACTTCCATTTGGATTGTCAGTACAATGTTGTACCGAGCAAGGAAGCAGATGCTCCAAGTGTTTTCCTAGTAGTTAGGCACAGCAGAAAAATGAAAAATTTGCTTAAAAAACTACATGGGATTTCTAACAATTCTCTTTATAGATTATCATCTTCTCCGGACCTTCAGTGGAGTGATGATTGGGTAGATCTTCCTGCATTTGTTGCTTGAATAATAGGACAAAATATAAAGTTCATCACGTGTGTAAAGAAAACACACAGTGTTGGATCTAGTCATAAATATCTGGTAAGAATTGAAAAATCTTTTTTGTTTTTCTTTAGAATTCACGTTTGAATCCTGAGGAATACTTCACTAAATTGGAACGAATTGGTAAAGGCTCTTTTGGAGAGGTGTACAAGGGCATAAACAACCGTACAAAAGAGGTGGTGGCCATTAAGACTATTGACTTGGAGGAAGCAGAGGATGAGATTGAAGACATCCAGCAGGAGATCACGGTCCTCAGCCAGTGTGACAGCCCTTATGTCACCAGATACTACGGCTCCTATCTGACGGTTTGTGGAGATTTCTTTCTTTCAGGCACAGCTCTTATTATATTACATGCTATTTCTGTAGTTTTAAAGGAATAGTTTATCCAAATGCCATCCTTTCAAAAAACACATGACCTCCTGGTAACACTCACTTTACAATGACATCAGATTAGATTATGCATTAAAAATAAGCAATACTTTAAGACGGAAAAATGTTAATTTCTACATATACAAATACATTTTGTAGCAGTCATATCAATTTGACATGTTTTAGGAATAAGAATGAATGAACAATGTTCATTGGTGGTTCATGGTACTTTATTATAAAGTGTCACTGACTTTCTTCCATGAAACACAAAATGAGGAATTTTCCAAACTTTCAGCTGTTTTTTTTTTTTCCATACAGAAAAAGTAGACAGTGACCAGTGTGTCTCAAACCATAGCTGCTATGGTTAACTGAAACTATAACTTATAACTAAATAAACTAAATAAAACGAATAACTAAAAAATATATATATTAAATGAAAAACTTGGCAACTAAGTAGAAATACTGTAAGTGGAATAAGTTTACATTGAAGTACTAAAGTACTTTAAAATGGAAATAAAAAGCAAATTATATAGAAAAAATAAACACTAACACTCAAAGCCTTTATGTATAATGCATTATAAAGGTATTCATATTGTAATGCATTATACCTTTTTATAAATAATTGTAACCAAAGTTAAAATAATATTTAGATTTGTTTGTCATGTTTTAGTGCATTATACTTTCTAAATGTGTAAAAATGAATAGATTAGAAGTATTATAGTGAATTCTAACTGGGGTTACATTTAGTCATGAGATCATACAACGCATCACAAGGCATAATTAATGTATTAAAACTACTTTTATAATGCATTATATAAAGGCTTTAAGTAAAGTGTTATCAAATTTTGATCATAAACATGAAAAGTAAAAAAAAAAACCGCACAAAACAAAATTAATAACATTTTTAATTAAAATGAGAACTGAAAACAAAAATAAAAGCTCATTCAAAATTTTAACAAATACTATAAAAGTATATAAATAATACTAAAATTCAGCAGTCGTAATACTTGTGTTTTTCAGGGCTCTAAGCTGTGGATAATCATGGAATATTTGGGAGGTGGATCGGCTCTGGACCTGGTGAGTTGGTCTTTTCATTATATTTGTGGGTTCTTTAAAGTGAGGAATAACGTCGGAAAATTACTAAAGGGAAAAACTGTGGAAAATGTCAAGGGCACAGGAAATGTCACTATATTTAACATCCTCTAATGTGTTTGAGCACAGCTAAGGCCGGGACCTTTGGAAGAAGCATATATCGCCACCATTCTCAGAGAAATACTGAAAGGACTGGACTACCTCCACTCAGAGAGGAAGATTCATAGAGATATCAAAGGTTAGTCTGCAAAACTTACCTCGGTTTAGTTCCTTTTAGTTCTGTGAAGTGTCCCTACATTAATAACTCTGCTTTTTCCTACAGCGGCCAATGTGTTACTCTCTGAACATGGAGAAGTCAAGCTGGCAGACTTTGGAGTGGCTGGCCAGTTAACAGACACACAAATTAAGAGAAACACATTTGTAGGAACTCCATTTTGGATGGCACCAGAGGTCATCAAACAGTCTGCATATGACTTCAAGGTACAAGTGCTTGTCATTTAGCTAACAGGTATCATGTTCAAGTTCTGCACGTGAACATCTGTTAACTAGTCAAGACTGCTGCTGTTGCGTGATGAAAATAAGCTCAATTAAATATTCAGAGACAGACAGATGGTACAAGTACTGACCCCCACTTTTTTGCCCTTTTTTCTTCCCTGTGTCTTAGGCCGACATCTGGTCATTGGGTATCACAGCCATTGAGCTGGCTAAAGGAGAGCCACCCAACTCAGAACTTCACCCCATGAGAGTCTTGTTCCTCATCCCTAAAAATAACCCACCCGTGCTGGAAGGGTCCTACAGCAAAGCCTTTAAGGACTTTGTTGAGGCTTGTCTCAATAAAGATCCACGATTTGTTAGTACCTTTATTTAAAAAATAAATAAATAAATATATATATATATATATATATATATATATGAATGTACAATATATTGGTACCTTATTGGTTATTAGTCAGTGTATTTTCAATATATCTTTTTTTAACTAATTTAATATTGATTTTAATATAGATTTTAAAAAAATGTAACAATTGAGTAATTGATGATATTAGATATTTGTGCATTTTAATTTCTCCTATTTTTACATTTAGATCATCTTTTCCATCATCTGATGATTAAAGCTATTTTTTAAAAATACAAATATTTTTATAGCACTATTAAATGTAGTCTTATGCAATCTCAAAATGAATATTAATTTTTTAACTACATAATGTTGTAATGCTAAATTTATTTAGGCCAAATTGAATAGAATTTTAATATCTGCCATTTTTATCGGTTAATGCCATATAAAATATCATATACAGTAGATATTTTAATAATATTCATAGAATATAACTGTAATACCTGTAATTCTATTAAAACTCCGCCAGTGATGCCATTAGCTTTTAGTATAAACAGGCTAATTAAACTTTAAAACATGAGGTAAACTGCTTTTAATTTTTATGATATGCTGTTCGCACCCAACAGAGACCGACAGCCAAAGAGCTTCTGAAACACAAGTTCATCACCCGCTACACCAAGAAAACCTCATACCTGGCAGAGCTCATTGATCGATACCGCCGCTGGAAGTCAGAGGGCCACGGGGACGAATCAAGCTCTGATGACTCTGACATGTATGTGTGTGCTTTATATTCCTAGATGAGCGATCAGCAAACCTGTGAAGTTTGCGTACAGTATGTTTACTCTGTGTGTTTTCACTCAGGGATGGGGAGGGGGATGACAGGGACCAGTGTCCCATGTGGACTTTCCCCACTGTGCGGCCCACTTCCATGAACAAGTTACAAAGAGGTTTCAATAATTTAGACAATAAGGTAAATATGAACAAAAGCAGCACAAAATCTGTACTATATAGAGGGCATAAAGGGTGGTTAAACAGACTTTGTAGTGCCACAGAGGCAGCATATGTCTACAAAGGAATCTTATTTGCGGTAAATTAAAGTTGCATCAGAGCTGCCTTTGATACTATGTGTGAAATGGGTCAGATCTGGCAATGTTTAATCTGATTTTTATACTGTATTACATATTTCAGAGCCTCCTTAAAAAATGCAGTCAAAGTAAACATTTTATGCGAAGAGAGTAAGTGTAAGAGACTTAATTGTAAATATTTTTTAGTATAAAATCATGTACAGTCTTGCGTATAGGGGAGCCATATTGTGATCACATGACCAGCTGAATACTGGTCTTATAAATTGCAACAGTGCCTGTCCACTTTTCAGCCATCTTGGTTCAAGAAGTGTTTTCCAATAGTGATTTTTAAAAAAGTCTTTGAGACTTACAAGTTATGAACCAAACCAGCCAGCTACAAAAAAAAAAATCACAACATTATAAACTTTCATTTGAAGCACAGACAATATTAGAAAATTGGACAAAACAAACAGAGGTACAAGACTGTGTACTGAACAGCTTTAATGAGGGAAAGAACACTAAAATCCCATGAAGAATCACAAATGACAATTTAAATAAAAACAATGCAGTTTATATAAAAAACTATATATGTAAAGATGTTAAATATATATTTATTTAGTTAGTATAAGTTATTGTTCAAAATCAGTTCCCCTATGGAGAAAATTGATGGGATTTTTACTTTCGGAACCCTGACTGTTGCGCTCTATAGTCGATCAAAATATTTAGCCCTAGTACTGAGCCTTGCGGTACTCCATACCAAACCTGTGATCCATATGACATTTCTTTGTTTACTGCTACAAATTGATAACTGTCAGATAAGTATGATTTTAAAAATAGCAATTCAATTCCATTAATGCCATCATAATTTTTGAGCCTACCCAAGAGAATGTTAATAGTATCAAAGGCAGCACTGATGACCTGTAATACTAATTGTATATTGAATATGATCAGTTTCTTTTCTGATTTGACAATTCATTCACCTGTAGTATAACATAAATACATCTCAAATGTCATCAAAATGCAAACTTACAAAAAACAACCCTATTAAAAAATGTCATATACAGGTGCATCTCAATAAATTAGAATGTCGTGGAAAAGTTCATTTCAGTAATTCAACTCAAATTGCGAAACTCGTGTATTAAATAAATTCAATGCACACAGTATTTTAAGTCTTTGGTTCTTTTAATTGTGATGATTTTGGCTCACATTTAACAAAAACCCACCAATTCACTATCTCAACAAATTAGAATATGGTGACATGCCAATCAGCTAATCAACTCAAAACACCTGCAAAGGTTTCCTGAGCCTTCAAAATGGTCTCTCAGTTTGGTTCACTAGGCTACACAATCAGGAAGACTGCTGATCTGACAGTTGTCCAGAAGACAATCATTGACACCCTTCACAAGGAGGGTAAGCCACAAACATTCATTGCCAAAGAAGCTGGCTGTTCACAGAGTGCTGTATCCAAGCATGTTAACAGAAAGTTGAGTGGAAGGAAAAAGTGTGGAAGAAAAAGATGCACAACCAACCGAGAGAACCGCAGCCTTATGAGGATTGTCAAGCAAAATCGATTCAAGAATCAATTAAAAGAACCAAAGACTTAAACTACTTCAGGCTGTGTGCATTGAATTTATTTAATACACGAGTTTCACAATTTGAGTTGAATTACTGAAATAAATTAACTTTTCCACGACATTCCAATTTATTGAGATGCACCTGTATATACACACACACGCTATCATCTATCATTATATATATGGGGTGCAATTTAAAAAAAGAAAAGTAAATACAGCTGAAATTATTCTTTTTTTATAACAGACATCAGATGTTATGAAGAGGCAGCCAAAGTCACCATCTCTAAAAACGTTCATTACACCCATCTTCAGAGAGGTAAAGAATTCAAAAACGTACATTTATGTAAGTGAGCCTGGACCTCCTGCTTTAACGTCAAGTCAGAACACGTGGATTATGTTCTGTATGCAGCTGAAGGAGAAGCGGCGTGTTAGCGGGAGCGGTGTATGTGCCCTGGAGGAACTGGAAAACGCATTCAGCCTCGCAGAGGAGTCCAGCCCTGGAATCTCAGACCGTTTACTCAATAACATTATGGAGAGAGTGTGCAGGTAAACACATTTAATATACAGTCTCCCCTATGTGTCTGTACACACAGTATCTAATTGTATTTTATGTCATTTTCTGATTATGCCAGTTTTTCAGGTCATGCTGATTCAATGCTGTAAGATATTGTGCTGCGCTGTGGCACTTGCATGCAGTACTAAATCTTCCGCAGGAGTGAACTCTGAGACTTCCTTTGTCTCAACCCTGCAGGTTTACACTCAACGGTAACAGCATGCCTTCAAAACGATGAGGTCCGTCTGACTGCTGGTCAGCTCCGTCCGATGGAAAGACTATCCTGATCTCTTCATGAGCCACCTCCTGCTCCTTCAGCTGAACACCAGTCATTCCATTCCAGCTTGTATTATGAGATGTTTTTACAGTTTACTTTATAGAATTTTGAAATGTCTAAATGAAATGTAAAATATGAAATGACGAACCAGGTTTATGTGTATTCCATTAAATTCCATTAAGTACATTGAAATGTAAATAAACTAGTGTAAAAAGTGTTTATTTCTCACGTTTGCATTTAGGACATAAATTACAAGGTGAAATGTAGGAAAAGGCTTAAAGGGATAGTTCAGCCAAAAATTAAAATTGTTGTCATTTACTCACCCCCATGTCATTCCAAACCCATAAGACTTTCATTCAGCTTCGAAACACAAATCTGAGAGAATTCTGTGCCTTCATTAAAAATCCATAGAACCAAAACTTTGAAGCTCCAAAAAGTTCATAAAGAATTGTAAAAGTAATCCTTTTCTTTTTTAATTGTTTTAGAATATAAACAGATTTAACTTTTATTCACATAAATATTGATCAACGCACATACACTTGAGCTTGTTTACTATATTTGACTTGCTCCATGTATGTACGTTGTGAATAAAAGCTTAAATTAAATCCTATATATATTAGTTTATATTATACAACACAAAGCAGGGTTATTTTAGTATAATTTATGAATTATTCAGAATTAGCTTTTATTTTTATATTTTCAGTTTCACATTTTTATTTATTTTTCTGTCATTTTGTTGTCTCTTTTATAGAAAAATACATTTATAGAATACATTTTATAGCAATTTTCGTAAATGCGAAATTTTGCCTTGCCAATAAACAAACTAAGTTTTAGTTTTTTTCATCAAATATTTATTTTAGCCTTATTTCAATTAACAAACGATTTTTATTTCTTGAAATAGGACTTGAATTAATTAGTTTTACAATGTTTTTTATGAACTTTCTTAAGTGTTAAAGTTTTGGTGTAGTGATCTTTTAGTGAAAGGACCGAAATCTCAGTTTTCATTCAAATATCTTCATTTTTGTTTTAATGATGATGACCAAACTCATACAGGGTGGGGTTACTAGTAACGATTTTTATTTTTATGTGAACTAACCCTTTAAATGGGACAAAAAGAAGAGAATTAAATGTTTACACAGTTCAGTTTTATTTGATAGCCCTTCAATGTCATAACATGAAACTTACTACATGCAGTGTGTACAGGAGCAACGCCTCAGCAACATGCTACACAAAATAAATAGTAAAAGCTGGAGAGAAGCGATTTCATCAAAACTCAGTTTAGTGCCTCTCAGAATGAGACAGGAAACAGGTCTCTGAGTAAACCCTTCTCTCGTGCTTAGCAATCCGGGATGGAAAACAACCGTTCATCCAACCCTCCCTATTGCCAGATACTGCAAACGAGGAAGAAAATGATTCCAGTCCTTGCATAAAATGTACAAAAAAGGGTGGAGACCATGAGCCCACACAGTGCATTAGTGAATTAAGAGGGATTTGAAACACATCAGACTAGCTGAGCTCATGTCGAGATGATGGCTGCTTACAGTATATTGTTATGAGTACACAAAGCAACACTGCTTAATGTGTGGCCGACTAACTTTGGCCAACCTTTTCAGGCTCATGCAAGACTTCTTCAGGTCTGGCTGGACCCTGTACAGCATGTTGAACGGACAAAGCCAAAAGCCTTATAAATACAACTAATAATCCAAAAAGAGGCTAAATAAACCTCTCAAATCAGATGTCGTACAGATCTATCTTCATAAAGTGAAGCCGATAAGTAAACATAACACTGTCACACATGCTGTGGAACTTCATCATGCTACTAAAACTACAAATAACTCAACTGGCCTTCCAACAAAACGAGACCGCAACATATACATATATATATACATATATATACATATATATATAAAATGTTTGTTTATCAATAGATCATAGGGAAAGAACTTGTAAATTAATTAATATGCTTAAAAAAAAAAATTCACATATACAATATAATAAAAGGGGAACAGGCAGTTTTAGGCCGTTGATCCCAGTTTAAATTTTAGGATTTAGTGGCCGACCGAGAACATCTTGCATTGTTGTTTTAACTTCAACTTTGACAAAACTGGAACTTCACCAGAACCATTTCCTCTTCCCTCTGTGTAGAGGGCAGAAACTGAAAGAAAAGTGCAGTATTACACTGTGGATGACCTTCTTCCCCATAAGGGGGTTAGTTTAGACTTGAGCTTATTATCTGTCAAGTATCCCAAAAATCAAAACTAGTGACATTTGTTACTACATCATTTAAAACATTACATTTAGTTTGGTTAGTGAATATTTTTTGGTCAGTCTTCACTTTAAAATAAATATCTGATTAGTTTTCATGCTGTGAGATCAAAAATCAACGGATCAGACCTTAAAAATCCCCTAAATAGTAACAGTCGCTTAATAATAACCTTCAAGACATGCTTTAACCTACGCTGGAAGAAGACAGCACATACTGTACAAGCCAATTCAGCTGCCTCATCTTCAAAATAGCATTTCTATTCCTCTCAGATTCCTTCCTGTACCAACATCTCACCCTCAGCCCTTTAAAAGTGCGAAGGCGCTCGATCATAGAACTCCAGTTTCTGAGCTGCGCCCTGTAAACGTGCTCTCTGACCAACGTAACATTGTTTCAAAATCAGCGAGACACATTTTACAGCGCTAGTCCTTCATCTCACTTACTGCACCAGCTGGACTTAATACAAACCCTCTGTTTGTCAACACTCCATTCAGTAGTATTCAGTCATGTTGTCCCAGGACAAATAATAGAAAGCATTTTTGTAGTCCTGTGGGACTAGATTTCTACTGAAAAAACTGGAGTAACAAGAGTCATTAAATATCATCCTAATGAGATTCATCTTAGCAAAGACCTTAAAACCTGAATACAGCAATAAGTGTAACCTTAGCAAGATAAACACAAACATAACTTAATTCAGTCTAATGTATTTCTATAAGAATTCTTTCAGTCTAATGTGGTTCTAGAAAAGCAAGACGCCCATTTTATGTTTCATTAGCGAGAAAACAAGAAGAAAAGATTTAGAGAAGAGAATTACAGAGCGCTTACTTTTCGACCAAATTCTTCGGTCCAAGGTGTCAATAAGCAGCTCAAACTCCCAGCAAGCAGAGAGCTAACAGTCCAGAGTCAAGAATCAAGTTATTATGATGATGCTTCTCAGAGCCACAAATCAGAAAGGATAAAGTGATGATGGTGTGTTTGGTCCCGGCAGACAGTGGGCCCAGCCCTCAGCTCCAGGAGATCAGTCTTACACACTCAGCTTCCCCCGTTCATCTCTGCTGGGCCTTTGGGTACAAGCAGACTCATGCGTCCCGCGGAGCTCGCTGCACTTTTGATCACCTCCATCCATCTGCAGACATCCCAGCATGTTTTAGCATACCAAATAATCTTTTGTTATAGAAGAAAAAATAACTAAGGCTGTTCATTTAGCATTAATAATAAATGAAAAAAAAAAAACTTCAAAAGTATTATGTATTGAATTGTAATGAAATTATTTTGTATGTTTTTATTAGCAAGAATAAGCAATTATTTGCGAGTAATAATGACATACAGTACTGTTCAAACATTTGGAGTCACTAATTTTATTTATTTATTTATTTTTAAGTAATTAATACTTTCATTTAGAAAGGATTCATCGGATTGATCAAAAGGCATTTATAATGTTATCGGCACTGACAGCCTTGTGGGCAGTGCGCCAACATATAGCGCCGTTACGTTACTAGCATCCCGAGTTCGAATCCCGGCTTGAGGACCTTTTCCTATCCCACCCCCCTCTCTCTCTCCCGCTTCACTTCCTGTCACTTCTACACTGTCCTATACTAATAAAAAGTCAAAAAAACACCACAAAAAAAAAGGCATTAAAATTTTTTTTTTTTTAATTTATTTTTGCCTCTATTTTCATAGGACAGTTGGTAGACAGGAAGTGAAATGGGAGAGAAAGAGAGAGGGGGGAATTGGGAAAGGTCCACGAGCTGGGATTCAAACTCGGGATGCCCAAAGTGCAATGACGCTATATGTCGACCTGCTGCCCACGAGGCTATCAGCAGTTTCTTCATTTTTAACTTTCTATTCATCAAAGAAACCTGAAAAAAACGTATCACGGTTTCCACAAAAAGGAGTAGCACAACTGTCTTCAACATTGATTATAATCATAAAAAGTGTGTCTTAAGCACCAAATCAGCATATTAGAATGATTTCTGAAGGATCATGTGACAATGAAGACTGGAGTAATGATGCTGAAAATGTAGCTTTGCCATCACTGGAATTGACACATTTTAAAATAAGTTATTTTAAATTGTATTAAAATTTTACAGTATCACTCATTTTACTGTATGTTCATCAAATAATTGCAGCCTTGGTGAGCATAAGAGACTTCTTTCAAAAATTCATTTAATAAAATCTTACCGATCACAAACTTTAGGACGGCACTGTACATTAATTTGATAAATTACCAAATCATTAACCACTGAAATCAACTAACAGCCCTATGATTACATAATTAATATGAAACAAAGAATAACCAAAATAATCATTTTTAAATAAATTATATTCATTTTTTTTTTTTATCCATACCTTTCAAATGTATACTCGCTCTCTGCCCTGAAGAAGTAAACATGGGATTTGAACTGCAGCTTGAAGACGTACTCCTTATGGATGCTATCCGAATCCCCTGGGGTGCTGACTGTGTAACCTAGCAACGGCAGACTGGCCAGGGGGAAGTCATCCTGGAACAAAAACAAGAATTAATTATAAATTATCCAGGCCTTTAGACCTTCTACAGGAAGTTTAATCGTCCAGAATGAACATCAAATACATCAAAAAGCTGTTATTACCTGGTGTGTCTTATAGAAGAACAGGCAGAAGTTGGTGAAGACGACCCAGAGTTTCTGCCAGCCGTTGCTGTTCTTGAACTTCCTTAGTAGGTAACCAGACAGCTGGTTCTGTAATGGAGGGCAACAGGAAGTTTTGAAATTCAACTGCTACAACACAGCAAGAACCCCTCATTCACAAAAGACCATTGGTGCTGCATTAGAGTTTAATGAAATTTACAGCTATACAAAACACGGAAAGAATAAGCTGAAGAAGAGAGTACCACTTTTCCAAATGAGCAGTTAAAAAAAGAAATCATAACAGAAAAGTCTCAATTTCACTGGCAGAGCTTGAACTCTTCTACACATATTTATTACGAGTGAGAAATGTCTAAAAATGGGTCATAATGAATTTGCAATGAAAGACCAAAGTCATCCAGTTTCAAAAAGAGTTGGTAATTCGATGTCACAAGTGACAGATAGACCTGGTGACGCAAATGTACACATCTTAGTCTATATAAAAAAAAAATAATTTTTTTTAAATATTTGATTTATTAACAAATCTCATGAATTATTAATTCATAAATACAGTATAATTTAATTTAAGGGTGTCACACCACATGATATTTTAAAACATTGACTAGCCTTTCCTGGTCATAAAACAGTCAAATGATCTGTTATTTTGAAAAACTTTGTCACCGTCCTGAGGATGTTTATTTTTTTCTACAATTTGGTGGCACCACATGAAAAAAAGGTTGGCTAACACAAAAAAAAAAAAAAAAAAGTAATAATAGAAGTTAAGGATAAATTTCTTAATGTTTATTTTTTTGGACAATTTTGATTTATTTAATTATGATTTTTCTTTGTGATATAAGGTCAGATGTATCATCAATCAGGCCTACGTTTTGTAATATATAGCCCTACATAAACCACAAGATAGATAGATAGATAGATGGATATTTTGATTTAATGTTAATGTATTTTTAAATAAATTAAAGGGCTCATATGATGTGATTTCAATTTTTCCTTTCTCTTTGGAGTGTTACAAGCTCTTGGTGCATAAAGAAGATCTGTAAAGTTGCAAAGACTAAAGTCTAAAATCCAAAGAGATATTCTTTATAAAATGTAAGAGTCAGCCACACCTACCTAAAACGGCTCGTTCTAACACGCCCCCACATATCTACCTCACTATGTGGGAAGATTTGCATAACGCCACCCAAATGTTCACGCAAAGAAAGAAGGTTTAGCAGCATCATATGACCCCTTTAAAACAAGGATGAATTTAGATAATCAAGGATCACTGTATTTTAATGTTTTGTGAAGTTTTCATATTCAAGTGAAGGTCTTCAAAACCTCATTGGTACCTGGTTCATGCGCAGATAATCATTGAGAGAAAGGTTCTGGTTTCGGTACCAGCACACGAGTGATGGTGTTGGGTCTCTGGCCCTGACCGAGCAGGTACCGAGGGGGGAGCTCTGGAGACACGGCTGGAGAACTGAATACTGAGAGCAGGCAGGCAGGCAGGCAGGCAAACGGAGCACAGAAACAGATGTAAACAGGAAGGAGGACAGATAATGTGGTGCAGAGAAAGTGATGAAGACAAAAAGAAGAACAGAAGAAGAACAGAAGACACAAAGAGTGTTAGAAAGTTAGCTTTCAATCCCTAAGTGAGGAAAAAAAGACAGATCGAAAATTCTTCAAATCATATAAGAAATGTTAGAAGAAATGAAGCATCCATGAAAATGTTCATTCATTCATTCAATTTCATTCCAAAAGGCAGTTACTGATGGACAAATAAAGAGGAAAAAATGTTACAGACATAAAAACATGGAAGGGGAAGGGTGGAGAAGCTACTGGATGTGGCGTAACTGGAAAATATGAGGGTGAAGAAAAAGGAGACAGCAACAGAAAAAGATCCAAGAGTCTTTGCCCCTCATTCACAAGCTACGGTTGCAGTCCAGACCTCAACAGCCAGCCTCAGAGATGTGTGTGTGCTTGTGTGTACGTTCATGTCTGTAAAGCTCAAACTGGGTGAATCTCACAAAACCTCTTAAAGCAAGAGTCAATTTTCACCCCAAAACTGGTATTTAAACACATTATTAAACATTTAAATTATTATTCACACTGAATTTATGATAAAAAAAACTGGGTTGGAGAGCATGAGATTTTTTTTTTGCATTACAGTACTCACAATTCAGAGTGAAAATGTTTATAGCTGACATGAAAATAATAAGAAGAAGAAGAAAAAGAAGGAGAAGGAGGAGAAGAAGAAGAAGGAGGAGGAGGAGAAGGAGAAGAAGAATACAACAACAACCATAATATATAAGTTGTAAGTTGATGATAAAATTAAAAAAATAAATGAACTAATTCAACTGATTATTTAAAAATGAAGTGTATAAATATATTGTAGAATATTTGTTGTACTGAATTAGCAGAAAACAAAAATATGATCGCAAAGGATGATATTTTTTTCATTACAGTACTGACAATTCAGGGTAATAATAATAAATGCAAGTACTGAATTTATGACAAAAAGAAACTGTAAAACATGAAAAGGAAGGAAGGAAGGAAGGAAAGCAGACGGACGGACGGACAGAAAGAAAGAAAGAAAGAACAGACGAACAGAAAGAGAGAGAAAGAGAGAGAAAGAGAGAAAGAAAGAAAGAAGGAAAGAAGGAAAGAAAGAAAGAAAGAAAGAAAGAAAGAAAGAAGTCTTATTTTATCCAAAATATTTGTTTCTTTTGATTCTGGGGTGAAATATGACCCAAACACTACAGTCACGTTCCTTCATTTGTACACTGCAGCTGTTGTCAAGACCTTCACAATCAGTCTCCATGAAGACTGTAAATGATTGCATGTTTGTGTGCGCAAGTGTGTAAATGCTACCTCCACGGCTAGGCTGTGGTCAGACATAGAGACGCTGGTGTTGCGGTGCCAGCACACGTGCATGGTGGTGTTGGCCCTGTGGTGGCTCTGCTTGTCCAGAGAGCAGCGGGAAGAGTTCATGTCATCCTCTGACTCCTGCTCCAGAGACACTTCATCTGATGATCCTTACGATTGTGCGGAGGGAGAGGAAGAAAAGAGGAGAGGGGAGAGAGAGGAGGAGCAATGGGAAGGGATGGGGTTTACATCTACTTCAGGATCAGTGATAAGGAGGCTAAGGGACAAAAACACATCACTTCCTGCACAGTGGATGAATACATTGTAAGCAGGCTTGAGATACTTACTGTTGGAGCGATCACACAGGCTTGGGTCCAACAGAAGATCTGATTTCTCCTGACATTTCTTTGACATGTCAATAGCCATGTTCAGATCTTCAATCCATTTGTTCATCTCTACTTTGGAACTGTGGAGGAGAAAGAGTCTCTTACTGAAAGATGATAAACAGCAAAATTCTGTCATTATTTACTCACCCTCAAGTCCTTTTTTCCTTCTTCTGTTGAACATAGAAGATATTTTGAAGATTGTGGGTAACAGTTAATAGTGCCCACTGACTTTCCATAGTGTGGGAAAAAAAATACTACGTATGTCAATGAGGACCAGCAACTGTTTGGTTACTCACATTCTTCAAAATATGTTCAGCAGAAGAAGAAAAAAATTGGAACAACTTCAGGGCGAGTAAATTATGACAAAATTGTTATTTTTAGGTGAACTATCCCTTTAAAAGAAATGTTTATTTGAATATAAAAATAATATAATACTACTGTTAATTAAAAAAAAAATCTAAATTTTTTTTTACTATTTTTGAATAAGTCTCTTATGCTCACCCAGGTTACACTTATTATTATTATTATTAATACTGTGAAATATTACAGTTAAAAAAAACTTCAATTTTATTATATTTTTATATATGCAATTTAAATTTGATGTAATTTATTCTTGTGATGGCAATGCAGAATTTTAAGCAGTCATTACTCTCTTACTCTCATTAGTCTTCAGTGTCACATTATCCTTCAGAAATTATTATAATATGCTGATTTGGTGATCAAGTAACATTTCTTGCTATTATCGTTTGTGCCGATTAATATTTTTGTGGAAACTGTGATACATTTTTTTCAAGATTCTTTGATGACCAAAAAAGGACAGATTTATTTTTAAATAGATTTGTTTGTAAAAATATTAATATCTTTACTGTCATGTTGCATCCTTGCTGAATAAAAGTATATAAAAAAACCTTACTGATTCAAAACTTTTTTAATAGCACAATATACAATAAAGGTGTCTAATATAATTTAATTGCATTTTAAAATATATTTGTTATTACTGTTTAAATCTGATCTCATGATTTCAACAGGCTGCCAAATTATTCAGTAACACTTTATTTTAAGATGTCCTTGTTACACGTTACATGTACATACTATTATAATAACAATAAATGATGCATTATTGCATGCAAGTAACCCTAAACCAACCCCTAATCCTAGCCCAAACCATATAGTAAGTACGTGTAGTTAATATTACTCAGTACTTAAATGTATAATTACACTGTAAGAAGGACACCTTAAAATAAAGTGTAACCAATTGTTCTTTATTTTTTTAACATTACTAAAAAAAAAAAAAAAATCGCTGGAATGAAAAAGTTAATAGAATAATTAAGGACTCTAAACCCAAATTTCTCAACCAAATCAAACCAAAACTTCATCATGATTCCCAGTCCTACTTAAACACAGTGTGAAAGCACTTTCTTTCATATGCACGTACCTAGCTGCCACCACAATGGTCCTCTGAGCAGAATATATGGTGAAACAGTGAGGAACAGACCACTCATTCTCACTCTCCTCCACCTGCAAAACATTTAAACACAGTCCAGAGAGAGGCCTGCCAGTTAAACTTAAGGGATCTGTACGACTAGCATTCTTTGGGATAATGTGACTGATCCCATCCCAAAGTGTCAATAATCTACTTGTTAACATCCTGTCTACTAGCAATCCTCATTTCTATTGATGCTTGGGAGGGACAGCAGAAGGAGCTGAGAGGGAAATGCAAAGGCGAGGTGTTGTTTGGGAGTGGAGGATTTTGTGATTTTCTTCATACTCACCGGAGCGTCCAGCACAATGAGCTGCAGACAGGAGCGAAGCATAGACAAGTCCATTGGAACAGTATGTACTGTAAATGCGTTTCTCATTTGGTAATAACTGTTCAAAAATTCAGGGTTTGGGAAAATGTTTAAATGTTTTTGAATGCAACCTCATGTTCACCAAGCCTGCATTTATTTGATCACAAACACCGTAAATACAGTAACATTGTGAAATATCATTACAATTTAAAACAGCTTTTCTATTTTTATATATTTTAAAATACAATTTATTTCTGTGATTGCAAAACTGATTTCTCAGCACTGTTTTAGGAAAACAACCCAGACTACTCCTCTCCAGTCCTTAACAGTTGTAAACAGCTCTTGTAAGTTTATCTTTGAACATGCATCTTGTATGAATTGTGGGCCAGGACAGCGTGTACATTCACATTTTAGCTAACGGCAGATCAAATAAGGCCTGAAAGAACACTGCTTTACGAAAACAAAGCTAAGATGCGAGACAGTGCAGACGTTTAGAGGAAAATGCCAGTGTAAACGTCATTTATCACTGCCTTGCCTGTGTACTTTCATCTGAGAGTTCCCCAGCAAGCCACATTAATTCTAACTTCACTTAAAAACAGCATGCTACTGAGAAAGCCCTATTCTCATGTTTAAAGATGGACAAATCTTCTCAACATAGCACTTGTGCAGAATGTTTGGACAGAGTCATTTGTTAAAAGGCCTTTTAAGGCAAGCTGGTTGACATGAGAGATGAGACACTGAAGTTGAAGTGTGTATACTTCTTTTGCAGGGTAAAATAAAAAAAAAAGTCATTCTTTCATTCATTCTCAAGTCTTTCATCTGTCAAGCGATTATGATCATTTAGCTTTTTAAAACATGTATATTATGTCGAGAACAACTTCTGTACAAATGTGACCCTGGACCACAAAACCAGTCTTACGTCGCTGGGGTATATTTGTAGCAATAGCCAAAAATACATTGTATGGGTCAAAATTATTGATTTTTCTTTTATGCCAAAATATCATTAGGATATTATGTAAAGATCATGTTCCATGAAGATATTTAGTAAATTTCCTACTGTAAATATATTAAAACTTAATTTTTGATTAGTAATATGCATTGCTAAGAACTTAATTTGGACAACTTTAAAGGCGATTTTCTCAATATTTTGATTTTTTTTGCACCCTCAGATTCCAGATGTTCAAATAGCTGTATCTCGGCCAAATATTGTCCTATCCTAACAAACCATACACCAATGGAAAGCTTATTTATTATTGATGTATAAATCTCATTCATGACTGGTTTTGTGGTCCAGGGTCACAAATGTGATGAGTGAATGATTCAAAAACTCAAATGTTCAAAAAAAAAAAGAAAAAAAAAAAAGTCACCATCTACTGGTGTAATAATGAGACAAAGAAAGAATCACCAAAAGAATCAGTGAACAAATCTGAGTCTTTTTCCTGAATAGAATCAAAAGATTCTAGTCACAGGGATTAATCAGAATTGAAGTAGTGGACACACACTGCGTCCGAATATGCCTGATACTTTACTATCCCATAAGGCCACAGGTCGTGCATGGCAGGTAAGCGACACAACTGATGGGTCGCATAAAAGCATGGAGGACGTAGTACAACACTATGTAAATTATTCTATGTAAAACAATTATTTAACAGTGAAGCTCTTCATCAAATGTAATACCAACTCAGTAGGTGTTTTCGGGCAAAACAATAGTATGTCAGGTAATGCCAAGATATGTTGATTTATATTTGGAGCTGACTTTTGATTCCCAGAACCGCCGAATCAAAGAATCAATTCCTTTTAGCATCGACTCCCAGCCCTAACTGAAAGTAATTCGCTGAATTGAACATAACAATTAGTCACGTCAAATCCAACCCCTAGACATTTGATTTCATGATTTGTTAATGCTTTTCTGATGCCTGTGAACACAAGCCACTTAAAAGAAGCTTGGGCCAAGGATTTTGGTATAGACCTGTCTGATGAAACATGGAATGAACGTCTTAGTAGGATCCAATATTGTTCAATAAATGCTTGACATAGGCTGATCCAGTTTAAGGTAGTGCATAGATTGTATTATTCCAAAGTTAGACTAAATAAAACATACAACACTATTTCTCCAATATGTGATCAATGTAAAGCAACAGAGGGCTCCCTATCGCATCTGTTCTGGTTTTGTCCTAACCTGTTTGATTTTTGGAGTAGCATTTTTGACTTTTTTCAAAGGTTTTACAAATCATGTGACAATGTTCAGCATACTGCTGTTTGAAATGTGTACCACTGCATAATGCTTACTGTTTCGCATGCCACAGCAGTACACAGTGTACTTCATTCAGTATGCAGTTTGCTAGTATTCCATTTCAAAAGTAATTCCTGGGAATACTCACAATCATCCCATGCAGAGGAAGCTGTCCATGAACTTTGAACTGATTGGTTGCAGTCACCCCTTTGCTTGTGTACAGCAGCATGTCTGAAAACTTAGATGGAAAAGGTTTTGGTCAACACAGGCAGAAGTTAAAATCAAAACTGCCACATTTGAACAAAGGTTCAGTCTTACAAGAAAAAACATCCTCTGCTGCAGACCCTTTTTGGTGAGCTTGTAGAGACAACCTTCCCTGATAAATTCCTGGAGGAGGAGCAGGGGAAAAAAATGAACTGGGTAGCAGACAATCAATTGTACTTTGACATGTTTGTCCCACAACACTTAATGACTTTAATTAATTATAAAGCAGCAAACTGCAAATCCAATTTCCTTGTTTCTCTGGAACTCTTCATTTTGTAAGATGCTCATATGTAAGGCTGAATCAATGACGTCTATTGTATTCCTTCCAAGCTCTAACCACTACATTACTATCATCCTGCCAGCGGTGTACCACAAATCTTTAGGCAGAGAAATGAGACGAAGACTGCCATGACAATGAGTGTTTGTATCGAGGTTAAATAACTTTTCCAGTGAAGAACATTGCTGTTATTTTGGGTATTATAACCCTCTTTTAAATACCTTTCTCGATAATTTGTCTATTCTGAGTTCTGTGATCCTCTAGCTCAGATTTATCTTTTATCTTATAGATTTCTGCCACATAAAAAGTGTAAATCTAGCAATGCATAGTTACATTTTATACGACTTAGTAAAATACCATGACCATAGTATAATTGGCTCATAACTTTGTAACCGGCTTTAGGGCTGTAAAAAAAAACAAAAAAATTTGAATTTTGAATATTCGTCGAATTTAAAATAAAAATCCACATTCGAATGCGAATTTTAGGTGTGCGTCAGGCAGCCTTAACAGTGGCACACGGAATGCGATAATGTAAATGTCATTGCATTGTAATGTTTTTCATAGCTTATCCAGTTGAACCCACTAGATGTGGCGCTGCTACGTTGTTCATTCAAAATATTGCGGAAAAAGAGAACATCAATGCAGAGATGTTGTTGTTTACGGCAAAACTGAAACCAAGCCGTTCACACAGAACGCATATTTATCGCATTTTCTAGAGGAACATCTATCACCATTGCACCTGTGTCTCACACAAGAGAGACACGTTTAGAAAGCCATGTAAAATTAATGTAAGTTCAACTTTTAAAAAACATGTCTCAAGGCTTTATGCCGGTTTTTCCCCATCCCACTGCATCTCATGTTTTTAAATGAATAAAGTACTCTCTGTGATTGGTTTTCGGTCCTTTGTATTAAACTATACATACATGCATGATGCTGTTTTGTTTCTAATTGTTTAAGCACCTTTATTTATTATATATGGTTTATAAACATTATTTTAAACATTATGCACTTTTTTCAAAGATAGACGTGTTATTTTATTCCTTTGAAGAAATGGGCATAAGTAATATTTTGCTCGATGCGCCCTCTTGTGGCCTCAGGAGAGAAGCCAAAAGCTTTTTTAACCCCTAACTGAAATTATGCCTTTTAAATTCGAATATAATTCGAATATTGATAATATTTAAGTATAAAATTCTAATTTAGTTTTTCAGACATTTTGACAGCCCTAACCAGCTTCCCCCCTGGAAGGAGATATTCTGGATGCAAGTTCATCCACCCACTTTGATGAACCAAAATAAAAATAAAAATGTACAAGGTAACAACTCACTCTTCCCGGAGCTGTAAGGTTCTCAATGCCAATCAGATCCCTCTGAAGTTCTGTCAGCTTCTGAAAGTTCTCCAGTCGAATCAGACTGCTCTGCAGCTGAGCAGCAATCTCTGCAACTTCTTTCAGAGCCTCTGCAAAAATGTAATGTGTAAGTTCATTATCATGCTCAGATCTTAAAGAAAAGTGATTGTACTACTAAAAAAAAACATTTAATGATTTAGCTTGTAGCAGGCTCACCTTTGCAGTCATCGTAGTCTCTGTGCTGGGGGACGTAATGCTTACACAGACGCTCCAGGATGAGTTTGTAGTGCATGAGTCTCTGGATGGGCTTCAGCAGGAAGGTGTTGAGGGGCAGGTAGCACACCTTCTGCAGCTCAAACTCCTTATACACAGTCTCCAACTTCTTCACACGCTTTGTGGCTTTCTCAAGCTCTGTTAACACCTCATCATGCTTCTGCAGATAGCCTGTGAACTCCTGAGATTATGAAGGCAACAACCCCATCCCAAATGATGGATGATCTGAATACTTGCACCAATAAATCAAATTCAAATTAAAGTCGTTCTTGCTTATAGAACTGAACTATAACCTCACCTTCAGAGCACACATGTTGCGCAGCATAACATCTCCAATTCGTTGGTAATCTCCTTTTACATGAGCGTTAGAGCGCCCCTCCCTGTGAACATGTGAAAATGATCAATGGCTGAGACAAAACAGGATTGCCGTACTGAACCTATAGGCAAAAATCATAGTTAATTGGTTTGTTAATAGCGAGAATTGGACCTTAAAATAAAGTGAGACCAAATTTTTCTTGCTAAAAAGTATTAATATCAATCATACAATAGAAGGCATGTAGTAGATTGTATACAACAGATTTTTCACGGTTTTTGATTATGTTGATAATTTAGAGGCCTCGTGTATCAAATAAAATGAAGTAGGCTTTATATGTTAAAATAAATTCAAATTTGTGTAACACTGTCATACGCCAACAAGTTGCAATTTGATAAATAAGAACTGGTACCAGAGAGCCAGCCTTTGGTCAATCTCTTTGAGAAAGCCTCTGTGGAACTCATAGATGGGGTCAATGTTGGAGAACAGGAGGGTCATGAGACCCTCAGGCATTGCGTTTTCTTTAATCACTGCACTGCGGAACCACTGAGGACACACACAGACACACAGACACACACACACACACACACATCAATGTGATTAGACACAGTTCAAAGGCAAAAGATCATCTAAATTAAACATCAAAAGATCATACACACAGCTAATTGACACCATACAGGATACATTGTACAGACAAGCCTCACACACTAAACATGAGTCATGAGCACAGACAGCTCTGCTCACCACTGTGATGACCTCCAGATCCTTCAGGTAAGTCCGCTCTGTTGTCAGAATCTCTTTAGCAATGAAGTAGGCTTTGTCGGTGGGATATCTCTGGAAATAAAAGCATACTTAAAACCACTCTTAGATAAGCTGAATTAAACCCTCTAAACACTATTTAATTTGGCAAGTTAATTTATTTATTTTATGTTCTATGAAATGAATATGGAATGTAGAACATAAAAAGTTAATGCAGAACACAGAAACAAGAACTTAACTTTGCAATTAATATCTAACTTAGAACTTAGATTAACTTGGAACCTAGAAGGTAGCGTAGACCAGGAACCTAGAACTGATAAGTTGACAAAAACTAACATTGAATTTAAACTTCAACTCATACAGCTGAACAAAAAAATTCAAAGCTTAGACCTTAAAAGTTATATGTAGACCTAGTACCAAGAATTTATCTATGAAATTCAGTTATAGTATTTACTTAGAACTTAAAACCTACAATTTACTGTAGAACGCAAAACCCAGAAATGAACATAAAAACGAATGTAGAAGTTATCCTTGAATACACAACCTAGAATTTACGTAAGTTAAATATTAGCACAGTTCAGAAATAAGAAGTTAAAGTAGAGCACATAATTTATCTTTGGAATTAATGTAAACCTTATACGTTAATATAGAAATTCATGTAGAAGTTAGCCAAGAACACACTGTACAACCTCACACACCAAACCTAAAATTGAACTAAAATAGCATATTTTTGAACTTAGTAGGTTAATCTAGAACCTTGAACTTATAATACAGAACTTAGAGCCTAGAAATTAAAGTAGAACTTAAAACCCAAAAGTTAACATTGAAACTAATGTAAAAATTGACCTCAAACACGTAACCTAAAATGTAAACTTACAAGAACATAGAATGTAAGGTAGAACCTAGAACTAATTTTAACCTAACTTCAATTAACTTGGAAATATTTCATGTAATATTTCAAGATACTATTGCATATTTAAAGTGTCAATGTCTAATAAATCTATAAAAGTTGAGGGGTGTGGCAGGGGGTTATTTTAGGTTGGCTGTGCACACCAAGGTTAGCAAAAAGTTTAAAAAGCTTCTTAATCAACCCTAAAATCACAGGGTCATTGTCATAACCTACAATCTAGCAAGTCCCATCAAAGACCACGCAAGCCAAATGGTTCTCTCTCATTTCTTCAAACTTAATCAAATCCAAAGGATGCCCTGAGCTGGGCTTCAACAGTAAACTTTTTGAACTCTTATTCAGGCCCGGGCAGGTTGGCATGCGATCAGTGTACCTTCCTCCTGCCCTCTTCGTCTTCCTCTAGTCTGGCAGTGTCCACCTCATTCAAGATGGGGCTCTGCAGGGGTGAAGGTGCCTGGCCGGGAAGACTGAGAGTGGACATCTGGAAAGAGGGCGACAGGCACAGAGGACCCTTGGTGTTGAAGGGAGAGGGCTGTGGGCTGTCAGTGGTAGAGTCTACGGGATAAAAAAAAAAGGAAGAACATTAATACTGTTGAGGCCATAATAATAATAATAATAATAATAATAATAATAATAATAATAATAAAAGTAAATAGTTTCATATTAAAATTTATTAAATATTTTTATTAAAAATATAAAAGTAAATAAAATGTTTAGGAGCTTATTAAAATGAAATAAATAAAAAATATTGTAATTTAAATACTACTACAACTACTACTAATAATAAAACCTAACAACCACCAAGAATGACCTATGCACTAAAAACCACTCAGCCCTTTATTAAAGCAGAAGAGAGAAACCTATGATATATCAGGAGGAATCACGAGGCTATTCTCACACATTGAGCTATAGTTTGCAGAGCAATAAAACAGCAACGAGAGGAAAAAAAAATAAATAAAAATCATCACACCCATTTTACCACTTGCTATTTTATAAAAAAAAAAAATGAAGATAAGAAACCTGAAAAGAAATGAAAGGTAACACCACGCCTACTGTATATAAAAAGGGATAAATACACGAAGGTGGAAATGGTTTCTTCCTCAAAGAGGAGCAGCTCACGAGGGAAAACAATAATGTAGAAGCTGGGCATAAACAAGGAACTCCAGATAGAAAAAGGTGGCTTTACGACCCGGAAATAATTGCTGCAGAGGATTATCAGCGATACTGCTGGGCTGGTGAGCCGGCAGTGGTTTACAGTTTAACTGGAGTGTCCCAGCAGGGATGACATAGGAGAAGAGGGGAGAGAGAGAAGGGGTCCGGAGCCGGGGTTTGGCAGCCAGCCTGAACAAACACACAGGCAGCGCTCTACACTAGAACGAGGCTGTGGAATGTAGCATAAGAAGTGTATCTGAAACTCTAAAACAACAAACAGACTCATGCTAGATTGTGTTTAGTTTCACATTTTGTATCGAATCCTATTGGTAGGTCATTAGAGTTATAAACTATAGATGATAAATGTGTATCAACACCGTTTAAAATAAACGTTTTGTTAAGAAATTAAGTTTTAATATATACAACATGCATCCCGAGTTATTCACAAACAGTACTGTATACCAACTTGTGTACAGTATCATCTATTGGTCAGAAATGATCTGTTAAAACAAATGTAAAATATAGATACAAAGGACAGGATTTATTTCACTTTATTTCAAAGGTGTGACTTTAAGCTACTTAACTTATCTGTTAAGCACAGATAATGAAGACCAGTGTTTTTATTGTTAACTAAAACTAAACTTGCTAAAATCATTTTCAGCAATTAAAATAAAGCAAAATGAAAAAAAAAAAAAAAGAAAAAAAAAAGTTGCCTTGGCAACTGACTGAAATATGTATGTACTATATGTACACATATGTACTAAAATTACTAAAAGTAAAACCAAAATAAAAAAAATACAAGAAAAAAACAAAAACAAAAATAAACAAAACGAGAAATTTCTAAAACTAACAATATAAAAGTAAAGGGGAATTCAAAATATTAATAAATACTTTTATTGTATAAAATTAATACTAAAATAACACTGATTACATTTGTACTGAAATCCTACATTGAACATTGATGAACCAAAAAGAAATCAACATAGAGGGCAAATGGACATCTGGGGCCCGTTCTTCGTACGTCGCTTATTACATCCGAGATAAAATGTCACTCGACGTACGATAAACGGGCCCCTGATATGGGCTCAGCATTAGCACCGTTTACAAATTCAGCTAATTTTTTTCCTGATGGCTAGTACAGTATTTGCAACCACGTTCTCTTAAGATTTTTACAAGCTAAAACTGATAAAGTTACTTGAATTAGTAACAAAACACCAGGGCATTATCCTTGATTTACTGATTATTCCCTTATTTGTAACATTTAACATATAGGTAGAAGGAATAGAAATGACACATTGGCTCCCACTAGTTTTAGCATTGCTCCCACTTTCCTGCCCATCGGCTCGATTTTCCTCTAGTATTTTAGTTCAACCACAAACTCTGGAAGAAACGATAATAGGTGGCTCAAGACGTTGTTGACACTGGCACTGATCCATGCCATTGAGAACAGCTCCTTAAATATAGAACTAATCAAAATAACACTGCAAACCACAAATCCTGAAAAACCCATTAAGGTCACAAAAAAAAAAGCATTCCAGTAGTTTAAGAAAACTGTATTAGGTTTTAATGAACACCATATTATAGTTGCAGTAGGTAAGGTATGGACACAGGTTATTACAGGGGCTAATGGAGTTTCTGTTTTTAAAGTCATTTGCTGCACTTAAATTATTTTTAAAATGGTACAAAAAAAAAGCCTGAAATCCCAGTTACCCAAAAGGTAACTTAATTATGAAACGCACACACACATAAGTACACTATTTTCACATTAGTACATTAAGAACCTTGTATTTATATAGCTCTTAATTTCAGAATAAAATTGGAAAAAAATTAAAAATAAAAAGTATACCGAGGAAGCACAAAGCAAAGCACAAGGCAGGTAAAGAAAGGCAAATCTGGTCAGGTTCTCTTTTGTCATCAGATCCCCCAAAGCACTAGGAATACCTCTTTTTTTTGTATTAAAAACATATGCAGTATTGTGATTCATTGTCACTTAACAGCATTTCTATTTGAAATACTTTGAACGTTTACATTAAAAGCCTAAAAAAAAAAACCTCTGCAAAAAAACATATATACGTGACCCTGGACCACAAAACCAGTCTTAAGTCGCTGGGGTATATTTGTAACAATAGCCAAAAATACATTGTATAGGTCAAAATTATGGATTTTTCTTTTATATCAAAAATCATTATGATATTAAGTAAAGATCATGTTCCATGAAGATATTTAGTAAATTTCCTACTGTAAATATATTAAAACTTAATTTTTGACTAGTAATATGCATTACTAAGAATTAATTTTCTCAGTATTTTGCTTTTTTTGCACCTCAGATTCCAGATTTTCAAATAGTTGCATCTCGGTCAAATATGGTCCTATCCTAACAAACCAGACATCAATGGAAATCTTATTTATTCAGCTTTCATGTGACATATAAATCTCAATTTCGAAAAATTGACCCTTATGACTGGTTTTGTGGTCCAGGGTCACATATGTATGTATATATATACATATATATATATATATATATATATATATGTGTGTGTGTGTGTGTGTGTGTGTGCGCGCAATGTAGATTGTTATAAATACCAAAAAAGTAATATTAATTTGAGACACCTGTTTTTCCCTACCATAACATGTATATTTTGCATCTCTTATAAGAAACACTTAAACAGCCATACTGCAAAAAAAAAAAACTGTGCATGTGTAAAATGCACAAATAAAGTGTGCATGTAAACAAATCAGAACACATCACTAGCTTTTAAAACATTGCTATTGATCTGGGGGCAAAAATAAATGGTGAACTTCAATACTTACTATGGAGTGTATCTACTATTAAAAGAGGGTGTATCATGTGTTTTGAAATGTATCTGAAGTGCTAGGATGTGTTGGGTGAGTGCTAAAAATGGTTCATAGCTATACATTAGAATAATCATGATCTGTAATATAGAAAAACTCTTCAGGGAGAACAGTGTAATATTAAAAAACACTGATAGAGCACACTGATTATATATTAGTCCAGACTCAAGAACAGTCATGTAACTGGCACACATTCACAATCTGAGATACTGACGTGTTTGACAGAAATAAGACTATTTGAGGTCTAGGCTAAATATTTGAGGTAAATAAAAATTGGTTTCTTGAAAATAAATCTGCTTTGTGTGTCAAATGGACAGTGAAATCTAAACCACAACAGCTCTCAAAAAGCAAACTGTTTACTATGGATGATATGAGAGAAGACGACTAGACCAGGAACATTATGGGTTTTCATTAGTGCAGACTGTGAAGCGGAGTAAAATTAAAAACAGTTTCTGAATTACAGTATTATTTAGTTAAAAAAAAAGGTTAATTTGTACTTCATTGGTCACGTTATAAAGTAGATTTGGCAACACTTAATAATAATAATAATGGTCAATACAAAGAGAAAGTCAAAGTCATTATGTCCATGGCTCCTGATGTGAAGGAAGCACCGTTAAGTGGATGGCCAAATGGTGCCTTGCCCAGAGTTTAAGTGCAGCCCAGGCCTGCCCTCGCTTGTGGGAGTAGAGAGAGGCTCCAGTAGTTTGAAACCATAGGATGCAAATGAAGATTAAATGGGCCAAGTTTCGCTTACTCTCAAAATGACAATGAGAATGGATTCTTATGGTTAACACTAAAATGGTTGTTGTTTACCACAAAATAGTTCACCTTAGTTGCAAATGGAAAAATGTGGTTTAGTTATATGTTTAGTTACCATTATATTCACCGTTTTGACAGGAGATACTACGTGGAGAAAGCAGATGTAATACATTTTAATCATTGAATGGGACTGACAAAGAAATGCAAAGGACAGAAGAGCCTGAGTCACACAGTGAAGTAAAGCAGAGTAATACGGCAGGATATTAAATGGGATTTCAAGAAAGGGAAGAGGAAATGACACAAATGGCATTGCTTGCGTCTCATCTTGAGCTCACAGAACTCAATGTACTCATGTCACACAGACAGAGTTATTCACTCCAGACCCCAGAACAGAAACCCAAGGCATTTATGCAGTCTGGATGTCATACAAAAACACAACTGCACGGAGCTGGTGTTACCTATTAAGGCTCTGTGTAAATGTTTGCATCATTAGGAGTGTCGCTAATATAATGCATTAAGTGAGGCATTAACGGGCAATTAAAGATCAAGTTAAACCTTGAAAAGAGACACCTAAAGGTAATAAGCACAGACAAAAGAAGCGTTTTGAAAGCAAACCTGCAGTACTTGTAGAATAAACCACTGCAAGAACATAGTGGATACACAAAAGTGACCAAGAAAAGAAAATACTTCAACAAATTATAATACCTGAATCATTTCGAAAAAGCTATTTGATAAACGGCAGAAATTTCAATAAATCAAATACAAGGCACAAGCAAATAGTTCCTAAGCTTGAAGTAAGAAATGTTCACTACATTCATAGAAATGTGCCAAAACTGGATGTACTGTTAATGATAGAAACATTTTACTTTATCGAACCATAATTGTTATTGGGGACAACTGACTGTCACTCCGGTTTCTTTAGGTCCACATGCTCCTACGTGCATACAATATGCATGAGGTTAGGATTCAAGCTCTAGATTACATTCACTTTCTTAGCAGTGGTATTGACAGCACATTACAATACTCAACCACTTACATTCTTTGATGGAAAGTAAAAAGCTACGCTAATGTTCAAAATTTTGGGGTCTGTGATTTGTGTTACAAAAGACTTCTATTTCAAATGCTGTTCTTTTCAGCTTTGTTCATGAAATAATCCTGACAAAACTGCATGACGCAAGTAGCACAACTGTTCGCAACATTGACAATAAAAATGTTTCTTGAGCACTAAATTATTTATATATATATATATATATATATATATAGGGCTTGCCCCCTAATAGTCGACTAATCGTTAGACGACCAGAAGAGGCTTGGTCGACCAAAATGTTCTTAGTCGCATAAAAAAAAAAAAAATCCACAGGCAAAGTACTACAAAGATTCTACGTTTATTTGTGTGCAAACAAATTAAAGCAAACGGGATGCACATTCTGCCGTCTCGGTCTCTGTTAACTTGAGCATGAAACTCTTATTAGCGCTGTTATTTAGTTGAGTTTTTCCGTAAATTCCATGCATTACCATTTGAGATTGAAACATAGTCTGAATTTGGTTTACCAATAAAATGCATTTATTCTATATTTGACTTTTGAACGATATGTGCACGTATCTATCAGGTGATCGCTGCCCAGTAGCCTATGTCTGCATTCACCTCCACTCTTCACTTTGTTCTGGAGTAATCTGGAAATGTTCGCGCAAATAACAATATTCTATAAGTAAAAATGTCCGCAATTCTGAGAGAGAAGGGCTCAAAAAATGAAAAACTTCAAATACAAACAACAGAAAAAAACAACATAAGTTAATCAGTAAACTCCCCAGCTATCAGGTTATTTTACTAAAGCTGATGATGGAGTGGAAGTTGTTGGAACAGCAAGAGAACCGGGCACATGGAGCAGATAAATACAGTGTCATCGTCCACACAGATTTTAGGTTAGTTTGATTATTAACTGGAATTCTTTTGTTTTTGAACAAACTATATTCGTTTAAGGGTTGGGAGATAATCCGGTAGAAATACATCAATCGTTGATTGAAGTGTGTCATGATGTGTGTCAATTCATTCTGGTAAATACGTGCATTAAGACCATTTCAGCCTGATTCGTGTGGCGCGCACTTGCTCGTATAACGACTGACTAAACTTTCGCTCCTTGTGCTTAAACGTTCAAATACACATAGTTATGTGTCAAAATGCCCGTCTTTGCGAGTATCCTCATAAACACAGTTATTTGTGTCTTAAATGAACGTTAATACTTAAAGATAAAGCATGTGTAGTGTTAGGCTAGGCCTATATGAGATCCTGGATTATATGATGAGATCTTAAAAGGATAGTTCACCCAAAAATGAAGATACCAGTAACCAGTTTCTGGTCCCCACTGACTCCAATAGTGTATTTTTTTTCATATATGGAAGTCGTGAGGGCCCAGCAACTGTTTGGTTACCAATATTGTTCCAAATATATTATTTTGTGTTCAATAGCATGAAGGAATCTCATACAGGTTTAGAACATCAACAGAATTCTCATTTTTGGGTGAACTATTCCTAAAATTGCCTAAATTCCTAAAGTAGCCTAATATAGCTGTTGTTGCCATTTGTGTCAATAATGTAAATCAAACATCAGAAAGAAAATCACTTACTGTCCTTGACTGAATCACTTTTGTAAAATAAATAAGAATGAATGTATATTGAATTTATACAGTGAAGACTATTCAGTCTATTTGCACATTTTCTTTATACAATATAATATTTATTATTCAGTGTTTTAAGTTTTTCAAGTAGGCCGATTTTTTAAATAATCTTTGTTCTGTTGTGGCCTAATTTGTGACTGTTTACTTGTCTTCAGTAAGCTTATTTTTACTTAGGCTAGTATTCTTTTTTGTGATATTGAAATTGGTAAGAAAAATTATGAAATTTCAGTGCATCGAGAATTTTGATATGGGATAAAAATCCTATTTAAAGCTTTATAATACATATATATATATATTTTTTTTCGTGAATGTATTGTGACAGGTTTGTACATAATGGATACTTGTCCTTGTGTTGTATACACACCTTCTGTGAAAATGAATTTCCTCTCTGAGGACAAATAAAAATGATCTATATATCATTGTTGTGATGGGGGGTCCTGCAGTAAGTCATAGCCCCGGGGCCCAGTGCGGTCTTAATGCGGCCCTGATGTAGGCAATTGAAGGCTCATTATAATGATTTAAACAGTTTATTAATAAACGTGCGATTAGTCGACTAATGCTTCAAATGAACGACTACTAGTTGACCAGAAAAATCCTTAGTCGAGGGCAGCCCTATAATATATATTAAAATAGAAAGAAATAGTTTACATTATAATAATGCCACAATTTTACTGTATCTTTGATCAAATAAATTCAGCCTAATAGACATAATTGTATTATTTTAACTTATTTCAAAAACATTCAAATAAATCTTACTGAACCCAATCTTTTGAACTTTAGTGTCTCCGTTTAGTGTTTATTTACGTGCAGGCCATGGGTTAATGGCTACAATAGTCTACAAACAAAAAAATTAAATAACTCACAGGACTACACTGCAAAGCAACATGCACAGATCCAAACTTTTTAAGACAAGTTAAAAAAAAGTCAAAATGCTAATTTGAAAGTGAAATTCGCAAATGGCTCAAATTCGATGCCAAAAAAGTGTTTTTGTTATACATACATGCAACAATGACCCATCTGTGTCTGTGGCAGTCAGTGTAAATGCAGCCATGTAGCCCAATCAGAATAGCTGAGATGCAATGCATGTCTGAAAGGTAAACAGCAGGGGGCAGAGTGGAGCGACTAACTCTAAAGTAACAAAAACAAAAATAACTTCGGCTCAAATTTGCTCTTAGCAGCAATGGCTGTCAGGTCCACTGCTAATTAAATCACAGCCCTGAGTAGAGTGGTTCATTACTGGAATAGATTCGTGCAGTTATCCTGATACAAAAGTACCTTCATACATGCAAGTAAAGCTTATCTTTGTAATGTATATTTTCTCCTCATTCATTTTCATTAAACGAGTTTTGCTTTGAAAATCAATGTTGAATGCAATTTAGGACTCCATGAGGTCAAAACATTTATAGGAAAAAGAATTAAAGATACACCTAAAAAATTAACGTATTGTGGTAAGCTTATCAAATCAAAACTTGACAAGTTAAAATTGTCAATTGAACTTACCCTTCGTTTAGATTTCCATTTGATTGCTTTCAAATGCTGGGTAAGATTTTATTTTATTACTCCATTTTATTTTTACAGCGTGATACTTCAGTAAAATACTTGCTATTCACTTCGATAAGTCTGAGGGATGTTTTCTTTACCCAGGAAGAACAAGAGCCAGGCATACTAGATGTTTAATCATTTTCTGGATTTAAATCTAGTAAAATAATAATAATAATAATAATAATATTTGTGCCATAATCTTATATGTAATGCATGCAGCCATTATCACATTTTTCCTGCATGCCATGCAGCTCTAATATGGAAAAAAAAATATATATATGTATGTTAAATATGTACTTTTATATGCTTAAAGTGGTAAGGATATCAATTCTAGGTGATACAGCCATTTAATTTTCTTCTTAAAAAGTCACAGCGCAACTTTAGTTTGTAGCCATCCAGACTACTAAGATTAAATGTAAACGGATAATAAGTGATTTAACTATATATAATCTGAATAATGCTAATGAATCTTACTGTCCTACAAGAACTCACAGCACATTATTCAAAAACAATAAAAAAAAGAGAATGAATTAACACCAAAGAGAGAGATAAAGGAAGCACACTGGAAAGGGCACGTGAGAAAAAAGTGGTAGATTAAAGCGCTAACAGGAGGTGCCAAAACTATAAGTACTGATTTTATCAGGATAAGGTGGACAATTAAGTGCTTGGTCATGTTCTGCATTAAAAACCAATGATAACTGCTGCCGTTTAATGGGGTCACGCTACATTTTAAGATGGGTGGGGCCTGGTGGGGGCTCCCCAATGCCTAGAGCCCTGAGATTATGACATTCCAGCAAGAAGCTGTCTAAATCTGCCCCACTCACTAGTGGATTGCTAAAGAAGAGGTTCTGATCTGGAGGCAAATCTCCATCTGACCCCCAGTCGGAGTCGGAATCGGAGCTGCCGTCAGCCGAGCACTCTGTGGCTGTGGGCGGATAGCTGAGCTGCTCCAGCTGCTCTACCAGATCGTTGAACTGCATGGCCGAACTGTCTTCTGAACGCACTGAATACGCAGGGAAGTTAACCATCGAGCTGGCCTCAGATAGGTTCTCAGAACCAGGCAGACGTAGGGAGGATGAGGAGTCGGGACCTCCGAAACCAAGCGAGAGCGAGTCGCCAACAGAACCTAGTGGAAGGTTATCCAGCGAGCTACACTCGGAGCGGTTGTTGACCAGAGAACTGGTCTCGGATCGGCCGAAAGCACTTTCAGGGAACGCGTTAGCGTTGCCGTTGAGGTCCTCGAGGCTGAGAACGTATGTAGCGGGCTGAACGCCATATTCGAACCTCCCAGGACTCTCTTCGTCAAACCCGTAACCGTAGGCCTCCGCACCGCCAGCGTAAAATGAAATTTCAGCCGGATCGTCATCTATATACTCTTCGCTAACATGCAGCTGCGTGCAGGATATCGGGATCTGGTATGACAGTTGTTGAACGCGCATTAACTCTGCCTCAAACGCTTCAGGTGTGAGGAAGCCCGTTTTCGCCACACTGCTTACGCCACTCACCCCTACTCGCTCGCTATCCTCATTGCCATTTTGGGAGGGCCGTACACTAGGGGAACTACTCTCTACACACACAAATGAGGGGCCGCAGTCTCCTGCTGCCTGGCTATGAGTGGCACCTGGGAAGGCGTAGGTGGATTGGGAGTTGGTCTTGATGGAGTCCTGCTGCATTGGGCTGGGGGCTCTGGCGGATTGCTGCGTCTGCTGGAGATGCACAGGCTGGTTCGGGGTCTCCATCCGCATGGGTGAGCTGGGGGCATGCAGGGAGTGGACGGAGGCGGTGACAGAGGAAGGAGGTACTGGAGACCTTAGACTGTCGTTAAAACACAGATTCTGAAACGGATGGGTAAGGTAAAGAGAGTGGATGAAAACAGAAATCAGTTATTGTTCTTCATATTGGTATTGACAGTCGAGAGATTGATCTAAGACTCTACTGACCTGTTTTGGCACATCAGAAGCCAAGGAACGTGTCGACATGCGAATCTTACTGTTCCTCCTGTAAAAACAGCATAATCAGTGCAAAGACAAACAAGCACCACATCAAAGGGGTTAACAAAGGATGGTCCAGTATACAGTATAAAACTGCTTTCAGGTGAAACTTTGAAAGAAATATTTACCTCTGGTAAGGAGTTCTTCTCAACCCGCTGTCCCTCACGTACTCAACAAGCTGCTTCTGTGTCCTCCCACTGTCACATATACACAATGCTTTTTAACAAACCAAGTAAAAGCTACAATTTGTAAAAAGTTTCAAAGAAAAGCTGTTTTTTTTTAATAGAAATCTATAGTAATCATCAATTTAATGTGACGTTGCTAAATAAAAGTATTAATTATACTGACTCCAACTTTTAAATGGTAGAGTACCTCACAATATATGAAAAATTACAACAAAAAAAAACAACTAAATATACTAAATACTAAAACCACTACAAAAAAAACTTCCAAAAATCTTATATTTGAAAAGTAATGTACAGTGCATTGCAAAAACGTTATAAATATCAATAAATAGTTGAAAATTTTTTTTTATCACATTTTGGATAATGTTTATGGAGTACTGAAAAACTTTATAGTTCCTTATGTAATCACCTAATGTTAAGTGCAGAGTTACAGATATTACCCAGTTGTACATTACTGTAATTGCACTGATAGTAATTGTGAACCTTTGGTACCGAAAAACTCATTTTGTGACAAACATTTCTGAAAGTAATGCGAAGATTTAGTTAGTTCATTCAGTGAAGGCTTTCTCTGACTGATTTAACTAGTAAGTCTGTTATAGTGGTTGCGCTGTATGTTTGTTTTTGCTTTGAACTCACAAGGACAGTCTAGAAAGACAAGGACAGTTCTTAGAAATACTAAGAACCAGCACTAAGAAGCAGAACAGGAAACACTACAATGACCACAACAGAAAAAATATTTAAACATTTCTTCTGGTACATCACATTAAATAATATATCGCCCACATCAATATAATCACACGTGTGCACCTGTATCTGAAGGAGGATCCTCTGCTGAAGAAGATGGCTTTGGATTTGGGCTGAGGCTGATCTAACAGACGGAAAAACGAGTGATGCTCCACACAGTTCTTCCAGAAGATCTTACACTGATCTCGACTGCCCATTAGAAATTCCAGCGTATCCTGATGAGGACCCTGTGAAACGAAAGGTTGATCAGTCACTGAGAAAAGATTGAACTTAAGAACTTCCATCTCAGATGAAAGGCAACAAGAGGAAGCATATGGTTTTGATTCTTAGCACTCCATGTAATTGATCCCGACAGAATAACAAATGTCACCCTGAATACATTTAAAATGTTTACACGGGGTAAGAGACGGATGGCCCCATCCAACCAAGCTCCTGAGCTTGTACATTTTACTTCTACACTTGAATCTGTATGTTCCAGGAATCCACAGACTGATTTCACAGCATTGTATTTCTCCAAAATTGTCTATTTTGTTGGAGGTATGTATTAACAGTCTTTGTTGTCATATTAGACTACATTCTGTCCCCTTTGAATTGAGGCAGTGTGTCTACATGTTTGTATATGTACATATAATAATATTAAATAACAATATATAATGTAAATTTGATACCCACATGAACTTCTGGGTGCAATTTAATTAAAAATTGTTTCCTCTTGAAGCTCAGCTTCCGAATTTTAGACCAGTTGAAGGTGTTAATTTTGGTGTGGCCCTGGGGAAAAAAAAAAAGATAAATAAAAAACAAAAACATACATATATACATGTATGACCACACAACAGCTGAATTTTATATGAATGTACTGCAATAATAATCATACATTAAAATGCACTAATAATATGACTAAAATAGAGAACGATATGAAAATCAATTATATTCAGTAAGACAATAAATTTGTGCATGTACCTGAAAGACCTGCAGGCCCATGTGTGCGACAGCCAGGTTGATCTTGGTGCCTTCTCGGTCAGCGGCAGGATGAAAGCGAACCCCATACATCTCCAGTTTACGAGCGATCTCAAGAACCTGGAAATCTGTTTCTGCTGGGGTCTGCCCACTACAGGCGAGGAAGCAAAGACAAATAATGTAGAAAATATTTAACAAATGAAACGCAGTACCACAGCAAAAAGAATTCAAAGGAAAATGTGGAGTGGTAAAGCATATTTTGTAGCCTAGAATAACATTTATGGCACAATTTAAAAGACAAACATCTTCTGTACTCACTAGGCTTGCCGCGATAGACAGTGCTGACGGTGATATCGGTGTTAGGCCGCAACACCGGTTGTCACTTGCCCACCGCGGCACCGACCCCCACCGACGTTTTGATTTTTTTATAGTAATAAAAATTATTTAGTTCAGTAAAAGAACAGACACTACAATTAAAAACTGAACGCGGCTGTACGCGAACCTCAGTCGCATCACAGATCAGATTTCATTTATCCAGTGAGGAGAGTGAGTCGAGCTGACTGCCTGGCGCTTTTAAGTTATTTAAAAGCGAAGGAAAGCGAGGAAAAGAGGGGAAATTCAAACGAACTAAAAACGAACAATTGCTTTATGCCGAATTGCCGCTATTTAAAAGTGAAAGTAAAATGCACACACAGCTTTTACAAGCTATTTAAAAGCGAAGGAAAGCGAGGAAAAGAGGGAACACCCCCGCCCCCGCGGTGATACCGGTATTACCGGTGTTGTCACACGTCGATTAACCAGTGGGAAACAGAATATCAACCAAAAAATCCAGAAAAAACACATTATATAAAGGTCAGAAATTTATTTGCATTTCAGTGAGTGAAATAAGTATTTGATACTCTACCAACCAGCAAGAATTCTGGCTCCCACAGACTGGTTATGTGCCCATGTGGAACACAGATTAGTCCTGACACTTTAAGAAGTTACTCCTAATGTAGGTGTAGAAGACACCTGTCCACACAATCTGTATCTTCCATTCCAACCTCTCCCACCACCATGGGCAAGACCAAAGAGCTGTCAAAGCATGTCAGAGACAAGATTGTAGATCTGCACAAGGCTGGAATGGTCTACAAGGCCATCAGCAAGAAGCTTGGTGAGAAGGAGACAACTGTTGGTGCGATTATTCGGGAATGGACGAAATACAAAACAACCATCAATCGGACTCGGTCTGGAGTTCCGTGCAAGATCTTGCCTCATGGGGTAAGGATGATCATAAGAAAGGTGAGGGATCAGCCCCGAACTACACGGATGAGCTTGTTAATGATCTTAAGGCAGTTGGGACCACAGTCACCAAGCAAAACATTGGTAACACAATACGCCGCAATGGACTGATATCCTGCAGCGCCCGCAAGGTCCCACTGCTCAAGAAGGCACATGTACAGGCCTGTTTAAAGTTAGCCAAAGAACATCTAAATGATTCAGAGAAAGCTTGGGAGAAAGTGATGTGGTCAGATGAGACCAAATTTGAGTTCTTTGGCATTAACTCGACTCACCGTGTTTGGAGGGACAAAAATGCTGACTATGACCCCAAGAACACCATCCCTACAGTCAAGCACGGAGGTGGAAACATTATGCTTTTGGGCTGTTTTTCTGCTAAGGGTACAGGACGACTTTGCATTTTGTTGGTTGGAATTCTGTCTCTATATGTTAAAATAAACCCATAAAAATTACAGACCCTTCATTTCTTTGTAAGTGGGCAAACTTACAAAATCAGCATGGGATCAAATAAATATTTTCCCCACTGTACATACTGTTTCAAATCAGCTTTGCAGAAAAATACTTGTTTCAATGTTTATACATAAATACATACATACATACATACAGGTGCATCTCAATAAATTAGAATGTCATGGAAAAGTTCATTTATTTCAGT
>NW_015542493.1:793747-804809 GCF_001515605.1 Sinocyclocheilus anshuiensis
GTGAATTGGTGGGTTTTTGTTAAATGTGAGCCAAAATCATCACAATTAAAAGAACCAAAGACTTAAACTACTTCAGTCTGTGTGCATTGAATTTATTTAATACATGAGTTTCACAATTGGAGTTGAATTACTGAAATAAATGTACTTTTCCACGACATTCTAATTTATTGAGATGCACCTGTACATACAACACTTTATGTAGGATATAGGTTCTAATAATTTCAAGTAGTTTCTACATAATGTGTGGGGGCTGGGTAAACATATTCCAGTAATGTTGAGCAGCGTTCTGGCTAATCGTGGGCAAATGTTAAGAGCAGTTCCAGATCATCAGCGCACTCTAATTTTGCTCATCCTTTAAGCTGTTCAATCTGCTTAAGCCCCTCCCCTTCCCTTGTGGCCGTATGGCTAATAAAGAGCCTTGAGCCACTGGATTACAATCACAGCCTCATAGCCACTGACACGGCCCACCTGCAATACTTCTCTCACAGCCAAAGCCTCAGATTAAATGCACCGTTACAAAGAGCCAAAAACACAGGGCTGACACACTTGAGATTTTACAAAAACTGACAACGTTGGTATCATAAAACATTATTTTTAACATTTTGTTACTCCAGTGATATTCTTAATCCTAGATATGGCACAGAGATCTTGTTCAATGTAAATTTTATTTTTTTAAGCTCGATTTGTCTTCTGCAGGCCAAAAATTCAATTCTAAAACTCCAATGTCATAGCACAAGTTTTTAAGTATCTTTCACGTCTGTACCACAAACGGTGTGGAACAAGTTACGTCTAACGTTTAATAAGGGAATAGCACGAGCAACAAATGCATCACTCATAATGAAGATGCTGCTAAAACATTTAACTTTACATCATTATTTATTTATCTGGAAGGATGATCCATTCAGAGCTTGAAGAAGGATCATCTGTCCCATATTATCATATAATAGTGTCTGCAAGCTCTTAAAACAACATCTTTCCAAAGTTCAAGCAGAGAGAGAAACTGCAGTCCACCTTTAACTGCCTCTAAATCCAATAAACTGCCACACACAACAATCACTTACACACTATCAGATCTCTTCTCACCAAATAAACTCAGCACCAAATGGAAACAGACTGTCATTCAAGATTACCAGGGGAGTCTGTATTTAAAGTTCAGTTAGATGTTCAGCTAGGGAAAAAAGGCCTCTCATACCACGCAAATGCTTCCAACTAAACTGGACATGAAAAAGATAAACCTACTTTTGTGCCATAAATTCCCTGTACTGATTCCCGGTGGTCAGCGCAGTGAAATTTACAAATGCAAAGCCTGACAGGCCGAGATAAATTAAAGAGAACAATGCAGAAGCATAGACCATCAGGCCAAAACAATAAATGTCTTACATGTGTCTGCGGTGGATCTCCATGATCTTTTCTTGCACACGTTCCTGATATGGCAGCAATTTATTAATCTTCAGAAACTCCCTGTCTGCTATGTCATCGTAGTCACCGATCTCAGCTGTGTGGGGGAAAGAGAAAGGTAAAGGGTCAAAGACAAATAAGAGTGTCCAAGAAAAAGAAAAGGAAAAACACAAGTTCTTAGAAATAGACTGTTTATGCTGGTTTCATATGGTATTAAAAAACTTTTTTGGTACAAATATTTCTCAATATTATAGTTATTACTGATCAAATATTGTAGCCTAAGCGAGCATAAGAAACTTCCTTCAAAAACACTGTATAAACAGTAGTATAAATATGTTATTTTTGGGGGCTGCACCATAAGATATTTTACTACCTTAACCTATACAAATGTCCAATTACCTGATATTTCAAGAGACTTACTGACCTTGACACACAGTAAGAAAGATGCAAGAGCCATCTCTACAATACTGTTTTATGATATTTTTATCTCATAAAACACATACATATTCAAGCCACTGAATTTCAATTTTAAAGGGGTCATGAACAGAGAATCAAAATTCCCTCGATCTTTTGACAAATAAGACGTCATTGTACTATAAAAACATTCTGTAAGTTTCAGAACTCAGAACTTTCTCAGTTTAAAGCTGCAGTCCCTACGTTTTTTTGGTTAAAAATGATCTGAAATCAATATTTGAGCAAGTACATAACCAGCCAGTGTTCAAAATTATCGCCTGACTTTAGCCCGATTCACAACGTTAAACTTATAATAATGTTTTCTAATTTGAGTGGCCACTGCGTCATTAAGTCACGTCGGTAAACAAAGAAGTTGTCCCGGCTATAGTAGGCTATATCACATGTGAGGAACCTGCAGGTGGCCCCGGATCATTTATAGACTTTTTTCACAGCAGCTGGAATAATTCAATTTATCATTTTGATGGCGGATTGTAATCCAGAAAGGATTAGGTGTTTATGAAACACAAGTGACTGAAATTAAATACTATTCCAGTTTTAAATGTGCATCTGATTACAGATAGCCTGGGATTACACACAAATTGTATTTTAAGACAACCAGTTTGAAGGAAGACTAATTTGCTTTTTGGGTTAAAGGAATTTCTTAATATGAAATTTGAATGGTATGACAATTAGAGATTAGACTGTACAGAAATTAAAATCTACACGCTAATACACACTATACTCATAGTCACGCAATGCTGATTTTGTTAACATTAACAATTATAGAACAAAGTATAACAATAATAATTTGCACGGTTTGATGTGATATGAGCTAACCGATCGTTAGATTTAATCACCATTGGTAGCGCAATTTATTGTAATGCTTTTTACTCAGTTGGTCAGAACAAACGTGGCAGACTTGTTACTTGTTCAGATGACAATATACGGTGAAAATTCTTATTTGGGTCATATATTCCAAGACGTAGGTTAGAATATGTGATTCCTAAGTACAGTATCCACACTGGTGCGGTGACTGACAGCCACACATACTCCTCTAAACATTAGATTCATCCGCGCTAGAGCTGTGCCGGTGCACAACCCAGGTAATGAAGATAATTGCGCAAATAACTGCAAATGTAGGTTTTCAAACAGAGATGGCGACAAAGAAGCAAAACTTATGGACTGCAGCTTTAAAAAACAAATGTTGAAGCCAATCTGCAAAAACGACAGGTTGTGGAATGTGCCACTCTATGACGTAATAGTGTGGCTAAACTCCGTCTCCACAGAAGATGATCAACGCCTGCTTCTACATCGCTGCCTATTTAGCCCCGCCCATGTAGTGTAAATAACAAGAGAGGCAAACGCAGGTCTACGCAGAAACCAAACGATAAAGATTGCTCCGAAGACAACAACACCCTGTACAGTGTCAATCTGTGGAAAAACACAATCTTTCTTCGTCTTCCTTCTGATCCCAACGTTAGGAAAGAGTGGATGAAGTTTCAGACCACGTCAGTAAGAACTAGGTCCTTTCTTCATTTTACCGTGGATTCGTTTACAAACAAGGCACAATTCGATGCAGGATTTTCAGAAAGACTGAAACTAAAAGATGATGCTGTGCCTACTATATTCGATCCGACAGTAATGTTGCAATACACAACTGTGAGCAACTGTTTTTGTTACGTGGTCACTATTGCTTTGTCTGTTATTTCAGATCGTTTTAACCTAAAATCAAAGCAGCGTCCATCTGTGAAGGATGCAGGCTGTCAGACATGCACAACTGTTAGCCAATCATAGCAGTGGGCGTTTACTTCCGAGTCTACAATCCATTATAAGTGGATCTCAGAGAACAGTAAAAAAACTAATAAAAAGGCAATTCATGACCTCTTTAAAGGGGTGCTATTATGCTTTTCCACTTTTCAAACTTTAGTTAGTCTGTAATGTTGCTGTTTGAGCATAAAAAAGATCTGCAAAGTTACAAAGCTCAAAGTCCAATTCAAAAGGAGATATTTTATTTAACTAGACGAACTTAGAGTGTTTACAATCATTCGAGTTCAAATCGCACTCAAATTGAATTGATTTTGACGCAATATTTACACCAAAGCTCGCAGGCGGCTATGGTAAGGGGCATGACATTTCCCGACTAGGCGCCGAGTGCTGCCAATCACAACACACACTGGCCCAGCTAACCAATCACAGCACATTTCATATTTCAGAAGGCGGGCCTTCATTTGATACAGGAACTATTCGAGCTGTTCATGCCAGACTGGGGAGAGAGGTGTTGTAATAATGTAAAATATGTGAAAAATAATGTGTTTTTCGAACAACCTAGTATGACAGCCTGTTCTAGTACACCCCCAAAACAAAATCAAGACTTTGTAAAAGAGCATAATAGGACCCCTTTAATGCATTTTTGAATAGATTAATAGAGGCAGGAAAAATAATCATGTCAATGATCAAAAACATTACAAAGCAGAGAGACAGCAGAATCAGTGTAACAAAGATTTAAAGGGGTCATATGATGCTTTTTTAAAGATCATTATTTGGTGTATTTGGTGTAACAGAACATTATGCAAATATTTCCACATAGTGAGGTAGATATGTGGGGGCGTGTTAGAACGAGGCGTTTTAGGGGGGCGTGGCAGAGTCTTAACTTTGATAAAGAATATCTCTTTGGTTTTGAGACTTTAGTCTTTGCAACTTCAGGGTTCTTATCTATGCACAATCAGCTTGTAACACTCCAAAGAGAAAGGAAAACTTGAAATCGCATCATATGACCCCTTTAAAACATTATGGCGGACAGGAGTCAGGACTTCAGGTACATCAACTGACTCATATTATACATACATTGAACCAAATGAGAGGCCAGCAGGGCGGCAGTGTTTTCTGTACAGTTCAGTCGGCCCTCTATTAGATCCCTCTTGATTTGCAGAGAAAACAAGTACCTGGAGAAAAAGTACATAGTTACAAGCATCGTTCAGCTAATCAGAATATAAAACATGGATGATGACTCTCAACATCCTACCTAGTAAACTCCTCCTGAAGCTGACCAGGATCTGGAGGAAAGAACTTCACTGACAGCCGAAAGAGTGTGTTCATCGGCCCTGTGAATAGTAAGTATAAACACACAAGTTTCAAAAACCCCAAGATCCTCTGATCTCTAAACACAACACAAAACATTAAGTGTACTTACGTCTCACTTGTTTCACTATGAGCTTGGTGGGCTCCAGCCAAACCTGTTGAAATGAAACAGTGCAGAGTAAGACTGGCATTTCAGCTTTTAACCACCTTATAAAGTCTAAGCAATAAATACAAATAATCTCTCACACTTTCAAACTACATCTGTTTCTGGTCTTTCAAGAAAGCACTAAAACTAAAGAACATCTTGGTCACAGAGGCCACAGATAAGATCTTGAGATGCTGACCACACCAAAAACATATTTCAGGAATTTTTGGAAAGCTATTATCAGCTATTATTCAAATGCTCCGGGATATGCACATTTTTAATTCAAACCTCTGTGCTTGCCTGTTTTGGGGTCGTGTATAGATGTGATGATCTGTTTTAATTGTGTGTGTCTGCAGAGTTTGTAGACGCCCTGCTCCTCCAAGCACATCTGGAGCTGATTGTGGCAAGAATGTACCTTTTCTCACTCCACCTCCAGCTCCTTCTACTCCGCTGACCTCTCATCTTTTACAGAATCATCACAACAACCCCATACACACACACATTCCACACCTGATTCAACTCTCTCCAAAAAACCTGGCTTGGCACACTCAAAAACAGATGGCCAACAGACTGTCTCCAGTGCTCATCTCAAAATTACTTATGAAAAAGTAAAAAAAAAAAATAATAATTTCACCAATGATAAAGAAACCAAGATGAAAAAGATGCATTATGGCGATAACTAAAATGCCATGCTAGCGGGTTTATACAGCACAACAGCCCTTTGTCAGCAGCCTCAGTATTTTTCCCAGTTATAATTTAAAAAAATTCAATAAAAAAACAAAAGCCAAATCAAAAAACAAAAAACAAAAACAAAAAACAAACCAAAAATCAAATCCAAAACAAAAAGCAAACCAAAAAACAACAACAAGGCTGTAACAAAAACATTACAAAACACTTTTGAAGGGATAGGGATAATCCACTCAAAAAGGAAAATGTTGTCATCATCTGCTCACCTTCATGTCATTATAAACCTTTATTTCCTACTTCTGCTGGACACAAAAGAAGGTATTTTGAAGAATGTTGGTAACCAAACTGTTTCAGTTCCCTTTGATTTCCTTTGTATTTTTGTCTATGCAATAGAAGTCAATGGGAACTGAAAATGTTTGGTTTGGTTAAATGTTCTTCACAACATTTTCTTTTGTGTTCTACAGAAGAAAGAAATACAGGTTTGGAACAAGAAGAAAATTTTTCATTTCTGAACTATCCCTTTAAGCCTATTTATTATAAAAAAGGACAAGATTATTAAAATAGCTCACAGATAATGTAAAGCACATAATTCAGCAAAATTAAGATTATAATGACTTTGTTACGGACTTAAAGGTGAATTGTGAAATCTCTGTCCCCTGTGACACCAAATAAAAAATAAAAATGTTTCAGTAAATGTTTTACTGAACATTCCTTTCATTGGTCAAACAAAAGGAGAGTTCCATTTATAACTCACAATATTCAGTGAGAGTCAGTGTTGCAATCAATTTACCGATGGATTACTTATTTTCTCTGACTATTAAGCAAGGGTAAGTCATTTAAGATTGAAAAAAAAAAATTACATACTTCACCTTTAAGAAACGTTTTGCTTCTACTTTAGCCTGGATCACATAATCCTTTAAATACATCAAATCTTGTCTTTAATCAACTGTAAAATCTCTAATTTGTGTGTATACTAATTACTATAGTAACTCTGCATAAATATATCCTTTTAAACACGTTTATTTGTAGGTATGTTCTAAAATATAATGATGTGTTCTTTAAGTTTGTGTGCCCGTATCAGGCAGGTTTAAAGGGAACAGTAAACCTCTGGGGCCCAGAGAGAAGCAGCACAAACAACATAATACATCTCCTCATCTTTTAAGAGCTTAGCTGGGTTTTCAGAGGAGCGGGCCGTTCACAATCCCGTCTTTGTGTGAGCAGGGGGACTGTTTGTCAAGTGGCCACTTACCCATTTCATCTGCAGGTTCTGAAACTCCAGACCAAAGTAATCGCTCTCAATGAGATTGATCCGTCTGAGCACTTCAGAGTAAAAAGTTTGCCCATCCGCTTTTGACTACAACAGAGAGAGGAAAAACAAGACATTCAATTATGACATTTATTAAAAAAAATAAAATAAAAAATAAATTAATATTTCTATTTTATTTTTGTCACAATCATGACAATTTGGCTGATTAACAAATAATTACAATTAATGATTTAATTGTCCTTTTCTCTTTAATGCTACATATTGCACAAGATCAAGATGCCATGAAGAGTAATATTCTAAATATTATATTATCTTAAATTTCAATAAATAAGCAAACACATAAATGAATATTTCTCTGCACTTTCCGTTCACACTGATTTTTATTTTTTAATTTTTTTTTGGAACCAATCCAACATAATTAGAATATTATGGTAATATAATATTGATTATTATTGTTGTGATGAATGTCAGAATTGTATGCATTAGTAATACATTTCAGAAAAGATACATGAACTGCATAAAATAACCCCTAACACTTTCTTAATATGTGATTCTTAAAGGGATAGTGCATCCAAAAATGAAAATCATTTACTCACCCATAGGTTATTCCAAACCTGTATGAGTTTCTTTTTTCAGTTGAACACAAAAAGACATTTTGAAGAATATGGGTTACCAAACAGTTGATGGTCCCCACTGATCTCCATAGTATGGAAAAAAAAAAAACAATGAAAGCCAATGGGGCCATCAACATTTTTCTTTCTTTCTTTTCTTTTTGTTTTTCTCGAAATATCTTTTGTGTTCAACAGAAGACATAAACAGGGTTGAAACAGTTTAAGGGCGAGTAAATGATGACAGGATTTTTATTTTTGGCAGAACTATACCTTTAATATTGATTATAACTGCAATTCAATCAAATAATTGAGTGAAAGTCTAACCTAATCTAAGTTCAGAGTTGTAGTTTATTTTATATAACGTGGTCTACATTTCTTCATATTTCTTTTCTGTTCTTTTTTTTTCTTTTTGAAGATTATGGGGTTGTGAGGGGTAAAATACTTAAATATTTCTGTGGAAAAGCAGCTGTGTCTGCTATGAAGTCGCTGGATATTTGAGGCTAATGGGTGTCAGCAGGAAATATCTGTGGGCTATCTGAGTAATTCTCCACAGTAAGCAGCTGGGCCAAAACCAGACACAAGGCCACAACACAGTCAATTTCTGAGATCAGCTGGACTGTCTGTTGTAAACATATAACTGTGAAAGGCTAGGAGAACATCTAAGGACATTTCAGGGCACATAGGCAGTTAAACCTGCTTAAAGAGAAAAGGGTTTTCCCTGAAAAAAAAAAAAAAAAACGACTCAGGGGTTTGTCATTACAAAATGAAAGACTAATTACTATGTACCCAGAACACACTGTGCTTAGGTTTTGCTATTCGAGCCTGTGACTTTCTGGGAAAATTATACAGCAGACAGCTGTTTGTAATGTGAAATGTATTTTTAAAGACCATAAAAACAGCCTGAGTTGAATTGGGCCAGCCAGATTGTTACCCTTCATTTCTTTGGTACGTTCTAAACTTGATTGATTCTTTCTGCCTTTAATACAGTTTCTTAAGTAAAGAATGTGCTCTCCAGGCCAAGCAGGGCAGGTAAGCACCTTCCAAATGGCTTCCTCTAGACTCTGCCAAAACCCGCATCAACATGTACAACACAATCAGTACAAGGAGGAGACGGACCACTCATAGAGAAATTCATAAAGAAATCATAATGCTCAACAGAGCAGCTGTGAATGGACGAATTGCCTTTCATTTACAAGAGTCTTTAATGGTTATTTTGATGTGAAGAAGCAAAATTTATGATGCCATTGTTGTTTTAATGCTGATACGAAATACATTAGGGCTGGTTATCAATACAGATGACCAGATTTGATTCTGATTCATAAGCCCTCAACTTGATTCAGATGTGGAATACATTTTTAATTTCATTTGGGGATATTTCAGTTATAATGTCATTTATAAATTGTCCTCTAATGCTGTAAATTATACAGGGCAGTTCAAAACTGGTAATTCACCTTTTTAAGCTATTCTTTAAAAGAACAGGCCCATAAATGTCATTCATTTTGGAAATCAGGCTACACTGGTTGTGCTGTATATTCTTAATTCCCTAAGAACATCTCTGGTAAAGTATGATTTCTTCTAAAAGGGGGGAGGGGGGTATACAAAAACAGATATACTACTACTAATTCTTTTTGTGAAAGAAAGAAGTTATTACTTTTATTTAGCCAGGATGCATTAAATTGATCAAACGTGACAGTAAATACATTTACAATATGTGTGTTTACATGAAGCTGCAGTCTGATTACAATCGATTTAAAAGTCCACTGCGTATCGATCCGGTACTTTAACGGTATTCTTATCGGTACTTTTTGTTTTATATATATATAAATATATATATATAAAAAAATTAAATTAGCTTAATAAAACAGCCACAGGCCTAAAGTGTAAGCAGACGTTTGAATGTTTAGTTCCCTCTTCTATCATAATTAAACAGGCCTTTCATGTTGCGTGGGCGCGATCTCGCTTCTGAATTGCGACTAGCAAAAATGCATCAGACAAATGTTTGAAAAACAGCTGGCGACTCTGGTGAGATAGAATTTGCAAGATAATGTATATATAGCAATAATAAATGTATGTGTGTTTTCTTAATTTCTCCAGTACCGATAGCAGAACCGTTAACGTCAGAGCTTATCAATACTCCGGTCTTTCATAATTTAGCCCCGAGACCGATTAAATACCGAGTTTCGGTACCCATCCCTACTCATAAATGCACACTTTATTTAGCATTCATGTAAACACCTATGATTCATCAGTAGGAATTATTTATTTCCAATTGAAACAAAAATTGCCCATGTAAATGTGGATATTGTTATAAAAGATTTCAATTTCAAATAAATGCTGTTCTTTTGAACCTTTTATTTAACAAAAAATCCTGAAAAAAATTTCATGGTTTCCTCAAAAAAAAAAAAAAAGTCAGGAACGCATCTTCGATGTTCTCACGTGTGAGGTGTGTCTTATGCTTGGGAGTAAGTTCTACAGACTCTCAGTTCATATACTTCAGCATTAATTGGATTACATTTTTTTCTACAGCTTTCCCAAGCACCCTAAACTAAAAGTCCATTAGAAGTACAGCATAACAAAACTAAGATGTGGATCAACTCTGTGGCGTTGACTGCAACAAAGAAATACCATCTGGAGCATAGTTTCCATAGAGAGAGCAGTGCCTGCTGAACCCTCCAAGCACATAGACGCTATCCAGCATGTAGGAGTTTCCCTGTTACAGTTATTCTGTCAATTGGGCAGGTTTATGGGTCAACAGTGGCTGGGATTACTGAGCAGCAGATGTTCACAGTCTGGGGAATCTTTCTGGTACTCACCATGCCAGCTTGTCAGACTATATTGGCAACTGCTGAATCCAAACTAACAGTAGTGTGTAAGCTTTTTCATTTAGTCTGTCTGTGAACAGAATGTATGTGATCATGCATTTGAGTGCTGACTGTGTTTGGGCATGTTGAGATCTCAGTAGGAGGCATTTCTTTCTCACACTCTAAGCAAGTAGCAGCTTTTGCTGCGTTGCAACGATTCTAGCCACACCTTGACACCAAGTGATAAAAAACATTGTAAATCATTAACCAAGTAAATGCATGGCAGTTACAAGAATGGATTACAGTGTTTCCTATGTCGTGGCTGCTGAATCTTCAGTGCCACAGGCCCTCAGCAAAGGAAATCATATCTGTTCAAAAGAATAACAAGTTCAGTGATTTGAATCAAATCCTTAACTAAATGAACTCACTGACTCAATGATTCAAATTGTGACTTGCTTAAAGGGGTCATATGATGCTTTTTTAAAGATCATTATTTTGTGTATTTGGTGTAACAGAATATATTGACATGCGTTAATGTTCAAAAAACACATTATTTTTCAAATACTGTACATTATTGTAGGTCCTCTATGCCCCGCCTCTCTCAAACGCTTCGTTTTCTACA
>NW_015542493.1:804831-815067 GCF_001515605.1 Sinocyclocheilus anshuiensis
CAGCTTGTAACACTCCAAAGAGAAAGGAAAACCTGAAATTGCATCATATGACCCCTTTAAAATCACAATTAAACGTAAGTAGCGACAGAAACCTTTTTTTATGGCAGGGATGTGGTTCTATGCATTGATTGTTGTTTTTAGATACTCAAAAATGAATGCAAGCTTGTAGTCGGTTGTGGACGACTGGGGTTGAAGAGGACAAAACGATTACAGAAATCCGGCAAACATCACCAGTCTAGTCTGCAATTTTCACCAGATGATAGAGTTGACATTTTGATTATTTTATTATTTTGATTAAAGATCACAAAGGCAAAAAAATCAAATATTAAACAAATACAGAGTGGATTTTTCGTTTTGGGGAGTAACTTACAGTGGGTACGGAAAGTATTCAGACCCCCTTAAATTTTTCACTCTTTGTTATATTGCAGCCATTTGCTAAATAAATCTGCAAAAATGTCAACGATTCTGTGTTTTTCTGTCAATATGGGGTGCTGTGTGTACATTGAGGAAAAAAAATTAACTTAAATGATTTTAGCAAATGGCTGCAATATAACAAAGAGTGAAAAATTTAAGGGGGTCTGAATACTTTCCGTACCCACTGTACATGTAACAGAATTACGTAATTTAAATACCAAATAAAAGTAACTAATTTGTTACAGTCACTGAGAAAAAATGTGTAATTAAATTACAGTTCCTTATGAAAATTAGGGATGGGTCACGATTTTCAAATATTCGATTCGTTGATTTAATTATAGAATATTGAATAGGTTTTGCGATTATTGTCTTTAACAATTTCCCATGTTTTCTGTGCTGATGCGGTGGTGACTCGTTCATGTAAGCAGAGGATGGCGCTGCCAATAACACACCTAAAAGCTGTCAAAGACAACAGAAGGACACATTGTCTCACGTGCACACTGTAGAATTGCGTGGCATTAAAAAAAGTATTGCATAGCATATAATGGTTACAGTACAGTAACGATGTCAAATAAGAGCTCTGTGCAGACCACAAACACCCCCGACTAGGTTAGAGGTGTGGCTGAATCCGTATTCAGAAAGGTGTGGAAAACAAATAACGCGTTCTACGGAGCCACTAAAGGGACATGGTTAGCCGCTTGCTAGCGGTAGCCTGTTACATTACATAACATTTCACTTACCACATAAACGGAGTAAGGAGAGATGACTGATAGGATGATGGCGAATGATTTGCATATCCTGAGCACCACTGACAAACATCTAATCTTGTAAAATGTGTGGTAAGTAATGCAGAGTGCTGCTCCGTATGTGTGATCGCGAATCTTGAAAGTGAAAGTAAAAAACAAGGTCGTGTTCATAAGTGATTTCAATGCCCCGCATATTAATAACGGCTCCCTGATGCCGCAGTTTATATACAGTATAATTACCCAACGATATAATTGCGACAGAATATATTGAAGTATATTTTTCCTCCCATCTCGTATCTATTACCTTCAGGGGTTCCATTTTTTTTAAATCCACAGCCTTATGAGCAGTTGATTTATGCTAATCGATGGACTGCTATATTAATAAGTGCCGTCATTCAGTTATGTTTATTATATTAATATGTTTCAGCACGTTACAATCATTATATGGCTTGAGTTAAGGTAGCCTATCTTCTGAATTAAACAGTTTATCATACAGATTGAAAGCGTGAATCCCGTCTCTCTCTGATTATGGGAGTTTGTGCATGCATGCGGGGGAGGGGTGCGATTTTCGAATAATAATCGAATAATACCCAGCGATTTCCGAATATTATTTTTGCTTGGCATGCCCATCCCTAATGAAAATGTTAACGATTACAAAAGGGGTTACATCTGAATATTATCACACACGAACAGATTTAATTGACTTCTTTCATAAATTGCACTGACTGCTCTAAAATATGAGACAACAATGTTTCAGGAATTTAGGACACAGAATAGGACACATGCTTATTCGACAACTGCTTTATTTCCTATTTGAGTTCATGTATATGCTTTATTTTTTTTAGGATTAACAGTTTTTTTTCCAAAGCATTGTTAGCATGTGTTTCCTGTCATAGCTATGCACACTATTTTGTGTTATGATTTTTAATCTGTATTTAACCTCAGAGCAATCTCAAAGTAAAAAAAGAGGTGCTAAAGTCCAATTTTGCGGTGTCTGTTCACAATAATTTTTTAAAAATCTTAATTTAAGTGATGAAGGATTCTGAAAGTCTGACAGTAATGAGTGTTGAGTACTACTGTAAGGTTAACCCTGCCTGCTTTAAATGTTTCAAAATAATTAACAGTTGAAAATATTTGTTATAAATGTAGAAAAGTAATCAAAAAGTAATCAAATGTAATCAGTTACATTACTTTAATGAAGTAATTGAAATAGTTACACTACTTTTTAAATAGGGTAACTTGTAATCTGTAACCTATTACATTTCAAAAGTAACCTTCCCAACACTGCTAACATCCATCTTAAAATAAAGCAAGTTTTGTGTACTTAAATATTGTGGAATGTGGTTCATGTGAATCAATTCAAAACACACAAATCAAAGGCAACCTCAGCCAAATGATTTTATGAATGTAACAGCCAACACATGATTGTACATATTAGATTAACTATTTAGTTCAATATTTAGCTTGAAGTAAGAGAAAGTTCTCAGGAAATGTGCTGCAGACGGCTACATTTCCCTGACTTTTCGCCACCGAGGTAAGAACGTACATGCAAAGCAAACAAAAAAACGTAATTGTAGCTGACCCCAGGTTCTTGACCGTGGACTCATTTAAGAGCACATATTAACACTCTCCCTCAGTCAATACTCTCATTGTTACAAGCATCAACTAAATGCTTCAGGAATCTGACCCCTAAAATAAACAGAACCGGGCCATTTCATTATAAATCTGGTTTCTTATTCTATGCATCAATCCGACTGACTTCCACTAGCGATGTGTGACCATCACCTGTGGCTAGCATCTTGGCAGACGACTGTCAGCAGTTAAAATGCGAGTTAATAAGGATCAGAGTAGGGTTTAAGTGTACCTGGCATTACTGACCAACTGCTCCAGTGTGCAGCATCACCCAGATAGTTAAACACCTCGCTAAATCCTGCCTTATGAACCAAACTCCCAGAGTGCAGATTCAACATGAACAGTACACATGGGGTTTGGTTCTCAGTCTCACTCAACAGGCACAGCACAGAGCAACACATTATCTAGTTGTAGATGTAATGTGATTTAGTCACATTTAATCAAATATTTCACATGTAGACAAGTTCCCAGGAGTTACGCTATCATATGCTCTCTTTTTACCACAGTCTTTGCTATAGGCCAAAATTACTGGCCCATCGCTAAGCCCGGCTCTGATTTTCAGGAATAAATTCTTGTAACATTGTAAAACTGCCTAGACATCATTCTTACATGTGCTGGGATGAATCATGACCAATCAAAGCATTTGTCTCTGTGGTTTTTCTTTTAAAGAAATTTTCAATTACACAATAATGTTAGCACTACTTATTGGACCTTTCTTTGTTTGTCCAAAAGCTGGACTGGAATGCGGATAAGACCCCCAGATCATTTTGGAATGAAGGGCGAGAGTTGAATCCAAAGAAATCCATTTCGCTTGTAGCATCTCTCATGTCACATTACAAGTGACCTAGCAACAGCGTTTTACAGAATTCTTGAATAATTTTAATAAAATCAAATTTAAAACTAGTGGGCGACCGATATCGGTTTTTTGACAGCCAATGCTGATGCCGATATCTTAGAGCAGGGTGGCCAAAGGTCGATATTAAGCCGATATATCATTTTTATTTATTCTAATTAATATTTAAGAAATTTGAATTAATTTGAAAATTATTTGACATACTTCTACTTTAGATGACACCTACTTGATTCTGTAATCCTATTACAGTATTTTTCACAAATAAAGAAATATAAAATATATATATAAATAAAAAGGAATAAACACTGTAACCAACAGGGCTCTCAGTAATTTTGGAAGTTTGTGTGCATTGGAAATAATTTTTTTTTTTTACCCAAATAATGTCAAGGTAACAATCATTTTACGTACAGCACACAGTGAAAATGACATTAACATGACAGTGGGCAAATGGATAAAGCGCAGCATAGTTTGAAATCAATCAGCATTCAATTCGCACGGACCGACCGTCATGCAGAGAACACGCGATCATGCAGGATACAAACGCACACTTTATAAGATCTCACAGCTGGATCCAACTAAGTCTGCAAGGTTTGTGAAATTAAATGTTTATTAGACATTCAAAGATATGTTTAAATTAGAGCCGGACCGATATGGTTTTTTTGGGGGCCGATGCCGATACCAATATTAGGGAGTAAAAAAGACAGATACCAATATATCGGCCGATATTCTTTATGTGTAGGCTATATTATAGTACAGTATAGTCAAAAGTTTGGACACATTTTCCATTCGTGTGTCCAAACTTTTGACTGGTACTGTATATAGAATACAGTATATAGCCTACATAAACCGAATATATATACATAAACACATTTTTTGCAATGATAACTCAAATGTGGTGATCAAACACTTATAATGATGTGACAAACATAGGCCTATGTAATGGAGGCAGGGTATTTAACAATTTAACAATAAACTTTATTATTCAAAGTGAGTTTGACATCAGTGCACTTAACAGTAAACTTCACTTCACTTATTATAAATAACTTGAATAACACAAATAGAACAAAATATATATAACTTGAATTAAGAAATTAAACAAGGTAACTGTGTAGGGCAAGCAAGCTACTGCCAAACCAACAGGGGCAGGTTTATGCAGGAAGCACAGCTTTCCAAATGTAAACATCTAAAATGAATAAATAATAATAATGAATAATATTTTTTTCACAAACTCTGTGTTATGTATTTTCTGGTAATCCAATGAACATGCAGGACATTCGTATTTAAATCGTCTTTTTGCAGTTTAATATTCACAGACACAGTCTATATATATACAGTGGTGTGAAAAATGTTGATTTCTGATTTCTTATTATTTTTCATGTTTGTCACACTTTAATGTTTCAGATCATCAAACAAATTTAAATATTAGTAAAAGATAACACAAGTGAACACAACATGCAGTTTTGACCTGTTTTTTATTTATTCATCAAAAATAAGACAAATTCCATGAAATTCCGCGTTATACAGTAAATTCCGTTTTTATGACTGGATTCTGCGATTCAGTCCATGTTTTCTGGATCGCGGAAATCATAGGGCCCTACTAATGTAGCAAACGAATATGATAAGCTCATTGTGAGAGTAAAAGATGGGGACATTGATGTTTATTTACTTAGCATTGAGTCTCTCCAAGTACGTGACAACGTAGCGTTAAATCACCATTCAACAGACTCAAGCCACCACCGCACTGCCGTCTATTGGACTGCAGAAAGATACTAACTTTTCAATCTGCTACGTTACTGACTGTACTGACAAACTATGCTGACACCGTGTCTGCGCCGCAACAGGATGCGACAAAGCGACCATTGAAAATCATTTTGAACTTTGTGTCAGCACGTCATAAATAGAACGAGACATCAGTTTACTGAATGTTTTCTGACGCGAGCGAATTCTATTGTATTTTGTCGCACTGCGCGATGTGATGTGACCGATGTGATAAGCATGAGTTCTGGGCTGCGGCACGGCCGGTAAACACCAGCATTGAGTGGCCGCGATCAGCTCCGGTAGCCGTAACACAGGCTTTAATGCGCCGCAGACGCGTACCGTGAAGCGCAGATCAGCTCTAGTCTCTAACGTCACTGAATCTGCTGTTAAAATGAACCATCCATTCATCATATCATCATGCAAAACAAAGAATTAGAATCATTGTAATGTGACGATCAAATATAGGTGCGGGTGGATAATTTGAAGTAGTGGACTCGGGGGCAGTTTGAGCTCATTCGCGCATCTCTACAGACCAAATATAGGTGACAGGCGGATAATTTGAAGCAGCGGACTCGGGTGAAGTTTGAGCTCATGCGGGCATCTACACTACATACACTACACTGACCTGGGTCCAGTAGCAAACAATGGAGCGCTCTGCTGGACAAACTAAGTAATTACACCATTCAGAAGCATTTAATCTGCATTATATGCATGTCGGCGGCATATTCGCCGATACCAATATATTGGCGACAGGCTCATATCGGCCAATAATATCGGCTAAACTATATAATGGTCGGACTTTAGTTTAAATGACAATTTGCTGAATGCTGATAGTAAAACGAGAAAGTATTATGTTTGCCTTTCTATTACTAATAATATAAAAGCAGTCAATTTAATACTTTTTTGTATACGTTTAAATTCTATCTAAATATGAGACAGATTTATATCCCTATTAGAAAGAACTGTTAAACTGTGATAGCAAACAATGTAGAGGGAGAATGTGAGAAAAGTCGAACACATCAAACAAACAGAAAACCTTATCGGCCAATGCCAAATATGTCAAATATCGGCTGATATATCAGCCTTGGCAATATATCAGTCAACCACCATTTAAAACCATCCAAAAACATAGACTTGTGAGAAAAAGCTTGTATCAGAAAATAGCAGACGACAACAATGACTAAAAAAGGATTGGTCAAATGAAAAGTGTCAAACTGCAATAACACAGAGCGATTGCGGTAGATTGTTTTCAGGGTTAAATATAAACACAATAATAAAGAGAAGGACATTGGGTACAAAGTTGTCCTACCATCTCTACTGCATTGTATCTAGGCCTGCACGATTAATCGTTTGTAAACCGAAATCGCGATCTGAAAGGGTGCGATTTTCAAATCGCAAGAGCTGCGATTATTTCGATGAACGACTATCAGAGATTTAACAAGCATCTATGTAGTTTTTGACAGTTTGCTTCATGCGCATTTTACTTTGATGCAGTTTAACCAATAGGGGGCATTCACTGCACGTGCTGACTGAACCAGCAAATAACATTCACTACACGTGCTGACTGAACCAGCAAATAACGTCATTTGGAAAAGATAAGAGCGAGCGGGAACAGCAGTTCAACTTCCCAACAAAGTGTGTCTGCAGACGACTTGGTGCCTAAACGAAAAAGCACCGCATATGTTTGGAATTATTTTGGATTTCGACGTTCTGATGTACTTCAAAGACAAGTACTTCTGAACGTCTGTGTCGACCTCGCGAGGCAACACAACCAACCTGTATCAGCACCTGCAGAAGTATCACAGACAAATCTATGATGAATGCATGGCCAAAAGGCCAATATATGTATAGAAAGCCTGAAATGTCTACCTTTAAATTAACTAAGTCACGTCCAAAACAAATATTCTCTATTAAAGTAATCCGTATGAAACATACGCGATTCAGATTCTAAACATCCACGTGAGACGCGCACGCATGTAAACGCCCACATCGCCTCCGCGTAAACAAACGTGAAGAGTTCATCCCGGCTACTTTTTGTTTCTGGAAGAAGACGCGCTGAAAGAAATAACCCAGAATTTACCTCACAACGCAATGCGTCGCGCAGCTAGATCCTGTGGAGAATATCACTCTGATGAGTAGCCTAAGATTACTTGCATCTGTTGTTATTGTTATTGTGACATAACTTGTACACATTTTACTAGTTAGACTTTTCTAATTCCTGACTACATGTTTGAAATCAAGTGAAACATTTTGAAATATGTGATATTTCATTGTCTAAATGTCTCACAACGCCAGGATGTTTGTTTAATGTTTTAACATATAAAACCACAAGATATACAAGTAGTGTGAGTGTTAACACTATCTCTCAGGTGTGAATCACTAAATATTCATGGCCATTGTCACTCCCTTGCATAAGGACATTCTATCACAAAACATGTTTTACAAATGTTAAATCAATATATTGTTTTCTGTAAATAAGTGAACAGGATAATTTTCACATCACTTTGTAGCAAAAACTCTAGTCTACCACATTCTCAAAAGTCTTGTGAACTGTATGTGTTTTAAGGCCTTATTTCAGCGACTTAAAAAAATTAGTTTTTCCACTAACCATGCATAAACATTGTTTTCTCAAAAACACAAACATGTACTTTCATGCTGCTCACAAATTATTGTAGCCCAGTTTGTGCTGAATACAGTGTTATCAGATTTTAGCCATTAAATTTTTTTTAAGATACTGAAAAAAAAAACAAAGGTCAGGGCATGCCAAAACTTCTCCAGGGCCCCAAAACACCCTCAGACCCCAGAGGGTTAAATGGCAAAAATTTTGCTGGCATTGTTTCAACCTTAATGTAGGTTATGGTCAGTGTTTTACTGATGTAGAATTGTTTACAGTGTGTTTGGGTTCTTAAAAGTTTAATATTTTATATATAATTGTTAATTTAACTTTAATTAAGATACTGTAGTTATTTTCTTAATTTGTCATGACAGATGTTTGCATCATGACAACTTTATAAAAAAAAATGGCCACAATGTTTAAGAGGTTTTAAATAAACAGTAGCATAGTTTGTGATAATACTTGGTATTTCTTTGGTGCTGCTAAAACCACCACAACCATGTAGCTCTTTTATTAAATAGTAATAAGTCGCATTTTAAATCGCAGTTTTGATCAGAAAAATCGCAATTAGATTTTTTTCTCCAAATCGTGCAGCCCTAATTGTATCCATAATTTAGTAGTCTAACTACTGTCATTGTTCAAATAAAACTAATATATTACAATAATATAATTTATATTAATATATTATTTAGCCTAATATATAATTTAGTCTGAATCTAAACAGCTAACCAAGTCTATTAGAATATCAACAATACTGTACTGTGAACAGACATTAAATGAAGTCTCTATGGATGGGCTCTGTATAGTGAACTTGATCTGTGCTTGAGCAAATCCTCTGACTTAAGGTCAAAGCCAGCGATGGCCGCCAACAGGGCCGAACCAATGAAAAGCCCAATCTGTCACGCTTCAACACCCTCAAATTATATCAGAGTGAGAGATGGCAAAAGTTGTCATCCGAGTTGGGGGCGGCGGGGGCTTGAAGCAATCAAGAGACGCTGGCCTCTAGGATTTTCCTCACGGCCAGCTCTCTCAAAGCAGTCCCTAATTTGTTCCACTAATTGCATCGTATGGTGGACGTTAAGCAGGCCAAATGAGAGAGTGTGTAAGGCTTCCTAGTACTGACTGTACTGATAGGACAGATCGCTCGTCCTGTGACTGACTATTTGAAAGCGGTTTCGTCACTTTTGATTTGCTGCACAAGACTGGAATTCAAATATATTAGGTTATCACATAGGATTTCCATAATAGCCATTTCAAATAATTGGTAAAAATACAAGTGGAAATTTGATAACATAATAGCCGCACAAATACATATGCATGTGTTTGAAAATACTGTAGTATTTTAGTATTGTTGCTTATAATTATTTTCATGTTATGGCTGATAACTGATAAATGCTGAATCGTAAAAATTCTGCACTATTTTGTCTACATAAAAATACCTTTAAAAATGCTATTGTTTAATCATAGTATGAAAATCAGCCGATTTACTACCATCCCGATACTTGTGTGCCGATTCAATATATATTGCGATACTTGAGTATTGCGATTATATAACTATTGCGAATTGATATTACAATTTATTGTGATTTTTGTTTGCTTATTAAAGAATAGACAATGGAAAATACTTGATCATACCCTTAAAGAGACTGTATATGAGGAGTCATATGAACAAAAACAATGCACCACATCTGTCTGAACATTTATTTCAGGAGCATACACAGTGTATATTTGAAAGTACCATGAAACTTTCAAGTACCAAAACCTTGAAATTGCACATGAATATAATAGTCAAATGTTTAACAAAATGAACATTGTTCATACCGCTCTCGCGGTACTTTGATGTCATATGCCGATCGATCTGTGTGGTGCTGCTTCAAGTTGAACACACCTATACATTTCGCCCTCTGTTGGAATACAAATGGTAACTTTTCCCCACCTCCTCTTAGGAAAAGTAAAATAATTAAATATAAATCGATTCTAAGATAAACCAATCAATTTTAAACAGTTTTAAAAAGAATTGCGATAGTTAGGTGTAGAGCTGGGCGGTATGACCAAAAATTTATATTACGGTATTTTTCAAAATTATACCAGTTTCACGGTATATGACGGTATTTTTTTTTCATGCATGACTGGGTGTTAACCATATTTTCTACTGACTGAGAGAGGAAATACTGCAGTATATTGACTTAGAATGCCCTATTTTACTGTCATGATGAGTG
>NW_015542493.1:815498-852576 GCF_001515605.1 Sinocyclocheilus anshuiensis
CGGAATTATATCGTATCGACCGAAATTAAGAAATATATCGTGATATAAATTTTGGCCATATCGTCCAGCCCTACGACCCACTAATACGTGTTAACCAGGAGTCACTCTCATTTATATTCGCGACATCGTCTGATAAAATCAACATGCATCTAGACCAGGGGTGTCCAAACTACGGCCTACTATATGGCCCGCCAAGCATAATTTACAAAATTGGCCTATGCAGTTTCAAAATGTCAACACAAGATGGCAGCACTAAATTTTAGACCACATGTAGCAGTAAAACGCGAGTGATAACAATTTGATACTCATATGCGCTCTCATTTCTTTAGTGCACGCCAATTCCTAAACGCGTCATGCGTTTACTCGCTGACTGATCTCGATCACGAGACCACTAAACAGCGCTGTGAGAAGCGTTTGAGTTTGGAGCAGAGGTTTCCATACAAACCACAGATGTCAAAGGCAGATGAAACAGCGCTGACATTCTCAACAACACTAACGCGGAAAATAGGAGAAACTGTGCGACAACAATGCAGCAAAAATACATTTCAATCCACAAATCACCAACAATTTGATTTACTGTAGTAACCAGTAACTGTGGTATTGTGGCAGAAATGTTGCATATTTATACAGAATCTTCTTTATTATTATTATATTATTAATGTAGACATATAGGCCAATTTAATGTAATGTAAGGGAGTTATGGAACATAGGCCAAATTACAGACATTTTTTATATAAGCAGTTTTATATACATACATACATACATACATACATATATACACATATACATACATACATATATAATATACATATAACATATAACTATTTATGAGCTTGTTTGCTCATGCTGGACAAGTCCTGCTCCACTCCCTCCTCCGAATTCCCATCAGCCAGCCCCCCTGTCTCCACTGTTCCGCATTCCCCAGTGATCGAAGAAGCCCCCTCACTGCACTGACCACAAAGACTCATCTGTGGCTCACACAAATAAAACTCATTCATATATATTCATTAAAACACACACACACACACACACACACACTTTCATCGTTCTGCAGGTCTGTCTTAGACACAGTGAACGTCAGTGCTTTTTTTTTTTCCTCTGCTGTTGTTATGAGCTGAATAAAAAGGCCCAGTGTTATTGAGCTTCCTTGTGCTGTGAGGCGTGGGCGGAGCCCCGAGCCTGCTGACCAATCCCATTCAAACCTCTTTTTTGTAGAGCCTCACATTTACCTGGTGTCACTGTTGCTCCCTCACTGTCAGTTGCAGTTGTTTTGATTCTGAAAGCACATTTAAAAATGTCTCCAGCATTAACAAAGGAAAGAATCTGGGTTCAACGTCTACATAAACAAAGAGGGAATGTCTACTTTGGGTCTGTGCGCAACCTTACACAACACACATTGTTTTATTAAGACAAAAAACATACATTATAAGGGAGGAATTTTGCCAGTAAGGATTAAAGTTGGCACATGGAGCCAGCATTCTTGGAAGGCATGTTTTACTTTCTGTTGTGCCATTAATGTCATTTATGTACAGGAAATGTCTTTTAATGTGACTGTTTCCAGGTCTGTGCAGGTTCAAAGACCGTTTCTGGCCACTGGACATTCTCAGTGATTCAGCTTTGAAAAGACAGGCTGTTTTTTCAAGGCCTGAGTCAGTTCAAACATCCAACGCCGCAATTAGTGTCTATTTTTACTTGCACATTAATGGAGAACAAGCCCAAGATTGAATTACAAGTGTGTAAAGTCAGAACAGATCAGTTTTATGATTCACATGAGTCATGAAGTAATGTTTATCACAAGTTCTTGTAAATATACACAGAGAATGGGTCAATGACAAATAAGAGTCTGCATTATAAAGAAAATAAAAAATCCTTTAAAATCTAGTTTGAAGTGTGCCACATTCGTAAAAAAAATAAATTTAATGACTCTAAAAAAACAACCATGTTGCTTAACTGTCAAGTTAAAAATAATAACTATAACAAATAATTATTAATACATTAATTCATAATAATTACTACAAATATTTTTCTGTACACCTTGAATACATGTCAGACAATTATTTGTAAGTTTTAATTATTAAAAAGGACAATTTATGGTAAAAAATAATTACATTCATGGGGAGTCACATTTTGCAATCTGAACTAATCTTGCCATGTCATAAAAAGGTCAAATTATGAGAAATTAAGACATTGACCATGACACAGTCATCATGTGTCCTCTCCATGATGTCAGTTTTGTTTTCTGTTTATTTCACAACATTAAAAAAGGAAAAGTTTCACCGTTTAAAGTATACTTAAACAATTTTAAATCAGAAATTAAAAACATGTTTATCAATCAAAAGGTCTACACACACACACACACACACACACACACACACACACACACACAAAAAAAAGAGTGCCACATCATTGACCCAGAAGTCACTGTTGCAACTGTAAGTGTAACATTTTGATGTATCATGACTAAAACTCGCAGCCTACCGATAAATTTGTAGACTTGGATAAAAAGTATTTGTCCAGACAAAGAGGACATTATCACCCGGCTGAGGTGTATTTATATCTGTTGCATAGTGTCGTTGAGCAGATAAAGTGGACTCTCTACTCTCTCTCTCTCCACAAGCAGCTGTGAACAGACCCTCATTGGAGAGTATTTGGCAAGGGTCCTGGTCCTGGCACAGACTCTGCTCAGTAAGAGAACCAGAGTGACATGCACAACCTCTCCTGCCTCTCTTCAGGACTGAAAGCAGGGGCTCTCCCAAAATGCAGCATGCTCAGGCCCTGGGTTGTGCGAGAGGTCTCTGCAGTTTAATGGCATCTATTTCTGCTGTTCCCCCCGCAGAGCCCCAGCGCTTCAGTAGATTCCTCAGAAGGTCACAGTAGGGCTTGAATGGCTTGCAGCGTGTGCTGGTCAAATTCCATGCAAATGTGCATGTGCGCATGTTCTCTCTTTGTTTCAAGAGCTTAGACAGCATATGGCGAACTAAATTATAAAAACCAATGGTCTAAGATGAGCCCACTCCATCACAGCTGGCAGAGTCATTGTTATGACTACAAATTTAGGTCAGTGTTGTAGTTTTGCATGCACTCCAATGGAAATGCATTGAACAGATCTGACTCCTGTAGAACCAGGGTTAACTAAAACTAAAACCATACGAAAAGCATTTGCATTACTTGAAACAAAATAAAAACTTAAACTTATTTTATTCCTGATGTACTAAAACTGACAATTGATTAAAAATGTGTATTAAAAAAAACACAAAAAATAAAAACTAATTCAAAATACAAAAAAAACCCTTACTAAAATATCACTATGTAGTACAAATTCACATGAACTCAAGTGTAAATTAAAGCCTGGCATTGACTTTGACTGACAGCTTGAGTGATTATTTGGGAGAGCGAGCAGAGGCCTGCGCTGTCCCATGGGTGTGGATGGGACAGGAAGTTTAGGCTGTTGTAGCAGCTTCCTCATCACTTCCTATTGGCCTAGTAAACAAAAACTCATAGGGAGCCAGACGTCTGACAGTCTCAGAGTGTTCCGAGCCTGTTTATACTGGAAATGTCAAGACCGCAAATCATCTTAAAATATACATCGACACGGACCAATTAGCTGTACGCTTAATATCAGACACATTACTATCCCATAATGCAATGGGAGCTAATCAGATTCAAAAAAGTAAATAAAGACAGAAAAAATTTAAGCTAAGTGGTCCATTTCTATCTAAGCATTATAGGTATCAAGAAAGCTGCTCCTTACAGGCCACTGTGCATTTTTAACAACATGCAGGTAAATTATTTGTGTTGCTGTTGTATGTATGTCATAGGTCAAAGAACACGCGGGTAAAAGGATAATGCCAAGATGGCAGATGTAGTATGTCCAAGAATGTATTTACACATCAACAGTTCTTCTTTGCATACAATACATACGCTACATACTAGGTATGCAATTTCAGACGCAGCATGTATCCTACTTTATTTTCAACAGAAATACATTTCATAAAAATGTACATGTACAGTGATGATTACTATAACAATTTTAGTATTACTACAACCACATACACTACAATTTGAGATAAGACTTAAAAAACAAATACTTTTATTCAGCAAGGATGCAATTGTTTAAAAGTGACAGCATGCACAGTTATAATCTCACAAAAGACTTCTATTAATTAAATAACTCCTAAAAAATTATCACAATTTTTCTATAAAAATGTAAGCAGCACAACTGCTTTCAGGAATGAATTTAATTATAAAATAAAGTAGAAAACTGTTTATATTTCAGATTTTACAATTTTTGATCAAATAAATGAGATCGAGACTTATCAAAAATGTATAAAATATCTTACCAACATCAAACTTTTGAACAGGTGTGTACAAATATAATTTGAAGCATAAATTATTTAAATGAGTACACCAGAAACAAGAAATCTGTGTTTGATGTTGCAGTTGAAGGTATGTAAAATGATTAAAAGTTGTAAATTACTAAAACTAAAACAATGTAGTTCAGACAAACAGGCAAAATGAAGTGTCTGGACTCTGGAGTAAATCAGCAACATGTCAAAAATAGAGACAAGTTGTCGTGCCAACTGATGGCACATCACCACATTGCCACTGTGTAGACTGTATAACAAATCCTTCACAAGATCAAAGACTCCAATAGGAGAGAGCGGTGTCAACACTGATGAGACAATACTGCACAATCTGGACAATACACACAAATTACACTTCTGGCCAGATCCATCAGGAATACAGTGCGCCTTAAACTACCTCCTAAAATGGTTCGAGTGATCGGATGGTGATCTGTCTTAAACGCATTTCATTTACACCTGGTCTTTTCATGATCAGATCAGCTATGCTATCAGTCCAAACAAATGAAGTGGCCAAGTGTAAACAGGCCCAAATATTCACAATTTGGCAACAGATCCCAAAACGAAAGTTAAAGATATCCACATAATCCAGCCACGGGGTAAGTCCATAAATACATTTTCCCTGATTTCAAAGTCGGAGAAAATTATAACTCTGGCAGACGCTGTGGACTGTGGAGCAGAGAACAAACCCATATCCATAAATACATGCTGAGGCTGGGATTGCTGCAGGCCTTCAGCATTTAGATGGCAGCACAAATTACAAGTTGGCGAGGCAGAGGAGCGGCTCACAGATGAAGAGAGCAGGTCAGTGGGTTTCCGGGTGAACTGGGAATAAGGTTAGAGGCGAAACAAACAGACTGGTGCCCAATATGCACGTGCATAAGCATTCATTCCCTCATGGCACTAGGCCTGTCACGATAACAACTTTTTGTTGTGTGATATATTGCCCCAGAAATAACTGCGATAAGCGATATTATTGTCATTTTAAAGACCATTTTATGCCACTGAATATATAATCATAATGTAACGGCATAATAATGCAAGAAGGCCTACTACACACTTCCAAATGACAACAAACTTTTATTTTTTTTAAGAATATTTAGATCATGGAAATTAAGTATCAAAAGATTAGATACCTTAAAAAACCTGAATAAAAAGTAAATAAACATTTTCTAACAAAAAGTGCAAAGTAACAAGTTGAAAAAAAGAAAAATGCACAAAGAACTTGTATGGAGATTTTTCCATCTACAGATTTTTCCCTGACCTTCTTTTCTCTGTAAATTAAGGGTGCACACTATTGCTGAAAAACACAATCACTACTTAGCAGTCAGATGTCCGTATGCACAAAGACACAGATCCCTAAACAAGACCATATCTGCAGATGAAACTTTTTTTGTAGAAGCGTTTTTTAAATTTGAACTAGCACCTCATGACTACTACACCACGTTATGCACGAGATGCTGCAAAAGACACTGGCGCAAATGGAATGTACAAAACATGGTGACATTAATTTTTAAGTAAATATAATGGCTGATATATTGCGTCACCAAAAATGATTGAGGTCATGTACATATATTGCGCGATAAGTCGATATATTGATTATTGCGACAGGCCTACATGGCACATCATTACAGACTGTGTGGGCCTGCCAATTCCTAAAATCAAACAGCTGTAAGACCTCCCTCTTTTATGCCAACTTCGGTTTATAACAAAACAAAAAAAAAGTACATTTCAATTATCAGTATGGCTAAATACTTGTATACCAACAGTCAATCAATCGACTGACTAGTTTTCTAATTTATTTTTTAGATTTTTATAATTTTTATTGGTCTGTAACGTTTTTAACATTTAATAAATTCATACATAGATGTTTATCACGATGTGTCCCAAACTGTCCCTGTTCCGACCAACCTTTATCAACTAAAAAATAAATAAGATTCAAGCATTCAATTTAATATAATAATAAAAAAAAAAAGATGAACATGAAGATGAAGACTTCTTATTTAAGTAAATTTTAAGACATTGTATAATTATAGTTAATAACTATTTTAGTATTTTTCATTTTTTGCTTTTATTTTTTACTCTTGGTTTGTAAGTCAATGTATTGAAATATTTTTTTTTTTTGCACATTTCTGGCTTTATTTGATATGACAATGTGACTGGAAATAATTTGAGAGAAGAAAGAGGAATAGGATGCAGCATTTCATTTAAAACAATAATTAATATTATATATTATTATTATTATTTTTGAATTAATGAAAAGACATTCAGATAGACAGGTTTTGACATTATTAATTAATAAATTAATGAATTAGTTCATTCAAGCAACAACGTCCTATGTAAATTCTGCCCAAAGAAATGCATCTGATCTGTATGTAATGGACATGCACATATACCAGGATAATACAGAGTTTCTTAAAGGGGTCATATGATGTTGCTAAAAATAACATTAATTTGTGTATTTGGTGTAATGAAATGTGTTTATGCGGTTTAAGGTTCAAAAAACACATTATTTTCCACATACTGTACATTGTTTCTCCTCTATGCCCCACCTTTCTGAAATCGATCTCTTTCTGAATTCGCATCTATTTTTACAAAGCTAATCGGTCTGAAAAGCGAGGTGTGCTGTGATTGGCCAGCTATCCAGTGCGTTATGATTGGCCGAATCCGCTTTCACAGTGAAAGCCGATCCGGCGATCCAAAGCGCAAGGTTGTTGTATTTCCTCAGCAACCAGCACGGATCAGCTCCAGGCATGACGAAGCAATATCGTCCTCTTTTGGAAGGCCAAACAAAGTAGTTTCGCTTTCACAATGAATCACACAGCGCCTTCACGACATGGCGGCAACAATACTACAGCGAGAATAAAAGTTACGCCTTCTTTCTTTGCGTGAACATTTGGGCGGCGTTATGCAAATCTTCCCACATCGTGATGTAGATATGTGGGGGCGTGTTAGAACGAGCCATTTTAGGTAGGTGTGGCTGACTCTTAACTTTTAGAAAGAATATCTCTTTAGATTTGAGACTTTAGTCTTTGCAACTTTACAGATCTTCTTTATGCACCAAGAGCTTGTAACACTCCAAAGAAAGGAAAAATTGAAATCGCATCATATGACCCCTTTAAGACTGGTCAGTTGTTCACAAAACCCACCGGCTTGTTGATTATGAAAAAAAGTGTCTGCATTTGAACAATAAACGAACCTGGGGTTTTAAACTTGTACATTTGGAAAACTAAATCAAAACAGTCTCATCACAACTGTCACCAGACAATACATACTTTTGTGTGTGTTTAGACTAACATGAACAGTAGTTCAGCACATCTGTCTTTATTTCTTTGGTCTGGCAGTTTAGTCCTGAGGGTCAATTTGGGATATTTTCCCATAGCTCTCACACTTGTGTACCTGGGTGTGTATACGAGAACACAGTCCCATCTTGGAAACAGATGTGGCTGGCAACATGACATCAGACCCACTAAACAAACCCCTTTCATGAGCAACACCAGACTGCGTTAGCGTCAGTTTGTGCATCATGGAACAGATCACGAAACCATGTTGCCTTATGAATCATTACACACAATCTTCCTAATAAAACATCCACATCATCTGACAACAGATCAATCAATACCACAATTCAAACAAAACTTACCAGTGCTAAATTAAGTGTAATGGAAAACATGTCCCAATACACTCCTGAGGAACACTAGAAAGAGTAATAAATCTTTGAACCAGAACTGACCCTATTGTTCTTCCATTATCTAGATGTAATATGAAGAGGCATTTACCTCCAGCAGGGTCTATCTGCTTCAGTACAGCATGTTTGGTGGTACCACCGCATTCCAGAGTCCTGTAGCCTAATAAAGCTGGATAATGACCATTTTCCACTCTCGTGTTTGATGTTTGTAACAGGGGAATTCAAAGTGCACTGTTATCTTATCTAATCATGGGAAGTTCTCATCCGCTACCAAAACACTTAGACTGTCTTATAACTGTCTTATAGATAATCTTCCATATCAATCCAGAGAGACGTTAAAGGAATAGTTCATCCCAAAATAAACATTTGCTGAATAATTTTCCTAGATTTGGAGTAATCTAGCTTTACATCACTTGACCACCAATGGATCCTCTGCAGTGAATGGGCGCCGTCAGAATGAGAGCCCAAACAGCTGATAAAACTTCTTAATGATGGATTTACTCATTACAAACATGCAACTTTTCACTTTACAAGATGTTAACTGATGGACTGGAGTTTTTAATCAACTGTTTGGACTCTCATTCTATGGCAGCCATTCACTGCAAGTCAAGTGTTAAATTTCTCCAAATCTGTACAGATGAAGAAACCAACTCATCTACATCTTGGATGGCCTGAGGACTATTCCTTTAAGACAAATTCAGGTGTTGCCGCTGTAAAGCCAGTTAATTTTTCCATATCCCTCATTAAGCAGCTGGCAACAATAAAAGCGTTTTAAAAGCCACACTGCTAATCTCAAAAGTGCACAAGCACACACAATCTTAAATCTCGACGTGTCCATGTCGTTTTGTATTCAAATGCTAGCATGATATTGTAGGAAACTTAAGCAATGCATCCTCACCGAAAACCTTAGCTTTTTTCATTTTCACCCACAGTGATAAAAACAGAACATCAGTGCAGAAAATGCACATGTCAGATGTGTAAACACTGCCAGGCTAGCACATAGAAATTGATTTCAGGCCAAGGGTGTAAAACAGACTTAAAGATGCAGGATTTAAGTGCTAAAGCCATGTGGCAGTTGTCACCCACCACAACCCAACACGCAACGCAAGACTGCCAGAGGTCCCCGGAGAGATGGCCGTTTACATTCTCCAGCACAGCCGCAAATGGACAAAACCAAACACCGTGTTCTGGCTACAGTGTGCGCCTATTTTGAAATAAACTTTGGGTAGCTTTGCAAACACAATAGCAAATGTACAATATTTGTGCAGCGGAATCAAACGAACAAAACATCCAGGCAATTCAATTAACCAAACAACCATGGAAGTAGGTTCAGGGTGTAGCAATATGTGATATGCATCATTTCAACAGTTCAACAAGCCAGACTGTAGTTAAGTAGATTCAAAAGGTTTAATTGGGTTTAATAATAAAAAAGTAAACTACAATGGAAATCTAGTTAAAAATAAATCAAGCCATGTTTTTATACACTTTTTGTATTTTTTGCTAAATGAATACAAGTTATACTAATTCATAACAGTTATATTTAATTATTATGCAAATTTGTATGCAGTGCACCAATATAAAAATATATAAGCAATATAAAACAAGACAAATGCCACATGGAGACTTAACATTTTTTGACTGATGACAAAAAAATGAAGCTGAATCAAAGTGTTGAAATGATTCACTGAACAGTCACTGAATGGACAACCACTAAAAAGACAGTTGGAAATTCTTGAAAATGAATCAAACTTCCCACCTCTAATACTTTTGAAGAATCATAAAACTAGTCTATTGACATGACCTTTAGGAAATACACGACCGTTCAAACGTTTTTGGAAATATGTGAGACACTGTAGACTGGAGTAATGGCTGCTGATAATTCAGTTTTGTCACCACAGGAATAAGTTACATTTTAAAGCTATAAACATTTCACACATCATTTCAATGTTTTTAATGTATTTTAGTGTAACACATTAAAAAAAAATCGTACCGACCCCAAAATGATAGTTTACCATGGCCAAATAAAAAAGCTCATTAAAAGACACTTTATATTACATTAGTGACATATTCATCACAACTACATAAAAATTCAGGGTCTCTCACGCAGACCTATATGGAGATGAACAAAGACAAAAAACTGAGTTGATGTGAAAGGACTCACTCACCTCAAGGTCATAGAACTCCTGAGCATCATCCAGGCCCTGGACGCGGATCTGCAGGCCCCTGTTGTGGCCTTTCCCTCCTGCTCCCATAGCTGAACCGAGGCTCTGCCCGGGCTCCAGGGTGCTGATGCCGGTGTTGTACTGAGCTCCGAGCCGTGTCCCTGCAGAGGTCTGCAAGGAGCGGTAGGTGCCCTCGATCTCACCCATAGCTGCTCCCAATGCAGCCTATCCCCTCTCGCACACACATATACACACCCCTGCCTGGAGACAACAGAACAATAAAAGAAATGACACAATGATACGAAATCTCAAGCCAGTTCTACAGGAATTTAGATCATGGTACAATCCGAAAGAACTAATCCAAGATTCAAAGATGGTGCTATTAGGAAAACAGATGAAACCGGATCTGCAGAGATAGCAATTAGAGTCTAGAATCAGGATTTTTTTTTTAAAGAAAGAAAGACAAGAATGTAATTTATGACTGGTCTGGCACCATTTTCACTGTATTAATGTTATGATAGTCAATTAAGGATATTAATTGTTATTTTATTCTTGCAACTAAACACTAATAACCATAACAGCCTAAATCATACATCTATAAACATCTGAAAATGAACATACTCCTACAGCAGACATATAAAGCACATAGTTTTTACATTTTACTTTTTGTTTTTCATTCAATTATTTTTAAAGGAAACCTAAGATTTTGCACATTTTGTTTTTTATTTGTCAAGTCAATCCTTGTTTTGGCCTATGTTAAATTTCACTGGAAAACTCAATATTAAAGAACCGATATGCAGATAAGTGTAAAAGTTCAAATATCATTGAAATATCAGCCAAAACAATTATCTAAGTAAGTGTTCAACAGATTATTCCGACATTATTTAAAGTCTCCATGTATCGACAGATCTTTTGTTATGTTGATAGATGTTTTGTTTTCTAGCTCTAAAATAATTTAAAATTAACCATGCATGGATGAATCATTTGCAATAAGATCAATGTGATGCATTTAGAAAAAAAATTTGAATTTTTACATTTAATGCCAACTTTAAAGGACAGGCATGAGTCAATCAGAGCTGATGCATTTATTGTCAACCTTGATTGACTAATTGTGGAGGTTTCAAGTCAAACATTCACAGCTGCTCTACACTTTTAAAAAAATCTGATGACATTTACATGGAAATAGAGTAATCCAATTCCCTTTCCTTCAAATGACACTTCACAAAGTTCCTGTCATTATTGGCCAGCACAATAGCAGTGACATGACCACAAGACACAAGCTCACATTAGCCATTACAAAATACTAATGCACTGCCAAATCTAGTAGTGACTTTGCATGAGGTCTGATTAACACTGGGAACACTAGAGGCATCAATGCAACACGACCAACTCGAACAAGCTCCACTCTAACTCTCTTGATCGCTAAAGCAACAGGGACAACTGAGAATAACATTCATTAAAGCCAACATCATTCAGCATGCTCTTCTGGCTCTTTAATGCAACAGGTTGGTTTAAGTAATTTAACTGGAATGCCTTCAAAGCACAGGCTCACTTACAAGCTGTGATCCAAACTGACCTATTTCCCCTCATAGGAATGAAGTTTACATTTGAGAAGGAATACTTTATCCCGGAGTTTGAGCAATTCCTACAACTGAACCAGCCAATGATCAGCGGCCATTAATCTTTTTTGTTTTAGTAATGAAAATAACTTTCTCATTGCAGGCTGCACTTGATAATGCAAAAATGCTGAAAACAATTAAATGAAAAGCCGACATAAACTCTGGAGTTGTGTAACGTTAATATAATGAGATAAAGCTGCATGGAACCAAGATAAAAAAATCTCTGCAATAGCTTAACCCCTCACGACAAACTTATTTTACTCGTCGTATTTCACTAACACCGACAAAAATATCCTCAGCTGCGACGAAAAATAAAAGCACACATTTTGCTGTTTGTCATTACAGAGATTAAACAAAGACTGAGAAAGTTTAGTCAAACCACACAAACATGCGAAGAGACCATACAACTCTATCGTATGCATCACTGAGACACGTTTAAATAAACTACTGCCAATATAACTGATTTGAAATTGCTTTTAATCTCTATTTTGAGATAAATCGACATCATACCTTTTATTTTTCGCCTGGTATTTCTTCAACTCTAAATGAGTTACACGTCCGACCGTCGTTGTAGGCGAACTGCGGCCAAAGCGCCGCTCTGATTGGACGACTTCAGACAGATCCTGCCTTCTATTGGTTCAGACTCGCACTGAAATGGTCAGCAGCTATCGGCTGAAATGTATACCTGTGGATTAATTTGATTGGTTTCGAAATGCCATGCAGTTTGATAATATATATATCCTCCTGAGACCCAGCTATGGAGTTTTTGCCTCTGTAGTGGACATTATATTTTAGTGAATTTCTCTGAGACCTCACATGTCACAGTTTTAAGTCTGGATGTCCTGTACAGAGCACATTCAGGGCTTTCCAGAGATACCAAATGATTGGATGTTTCACCATGGCCACTCCCTCTCCTTGGTTTTTAAAAATGGCTGACATTAATTTAGTGATAAAATTGTACATCCTTATGGAAATATGATACTATTTTGTAATTATAATTTAAATCTGATTAATTTTCAAATTGTTTGTCATAAATCAACATCTCAGGAAAATGTTATGGGGTTTCAAATCAAAATATGACTTCCTGTTATGAAACAGGACATCATTTCATACATGTCCACTGTAGAGGACACCAGGACTAAAAGCATGTTTATTATACATTTTGGGAGACAAAAGAATTGAATAGGAAAACAAATGATATATCAATATTCTTATGAAATATTAGATATTATTATGAAAATCTGGCCAATTACTACTCCCATTATTACACTTCTTTTTTCAACATGCTGTCCCAACAGCACTTTAATATGCAAATTAGACACAGTGTATAGATAACATTGTGCTTAATGGGAAAACCAGTTTATGGAATGTTTAAACATATTGCATAAAGCAAAATGGTATATCAAATCATTTTGTTATAATATTTTATAACATAGTTGAGAACCATCCTTAAACAAAGTTAGGCCATAATCAAACACACCCGAACCAGCTCATCATTGTCATCAAGACTACTAGAAGGCTAGGCAGGTGAGTTTTATCAGTGTTGGATCAAATCTCTGCAGGAAAGTGGCCTGGAAGGGCCAAGTTTGCCCATCACTGCTCTAACCAATGTAATGACATGAAAAAATACTAAATTCACAAAGCTTTTTATTTCTGGTTCTCAGGAGGATATAATATAATATAATATAATAATAAATGTACATTAAATAGTATTTAACAAATAAAAAACAAAAGTCAAACTATTGTTTTGTGTTGAAGTGCTGCCTAAAATACTGTCTAGTTACAGAGCTGTTGCTAGTTATAGGAACAAAAAAAAAAAAAAAAAACTCTAGTTGTATCTATATCATATTTCCAGGAAATGTAAAATTACAGGAAAACCAAATAATGAAATATTGTTTGTTCACATGCAAAATAAGGGAAGTTTCAAGCTTCACATGTAAGGTGACATTCAAAACAGTGAACATATAAGCAAATAAGTGTGGAAAGTTGAGGTGTCAAATGACCAAAAACTGACAAAAATGGAATAGAGGGATATGGATTATATTACAAAATGTATTTAAACAGAATGAAAAATAACAGAAGGGAATAAGCATGACATGCACAGTACATTAGGCTACCTAAAAAATAAAATAAATAAAAAAAAAAGTCCACATTTGCAAGCTGGAGCAAGAATAAATACTGACCACATTATTTGTTGCAAACCATAGAAAGTAGTTTCAGTGTTTCTTAAATCCCATGCAGAGATGTTTGAAGTTGTTCTGTAAAACCAGACACATAAAATATATATAAACCAAGACCAAAAGACCAACTGACCAACTGGCAGTAGTTCAGTTAAATTATACATAGATTGTACATATAATTATTTACTCATTTATTTTAAGTCAGTAAGTGAAAAAATGCAAATTGCAATGTAGACAATCTCTTATTTAAAGCATTTTGTGGTTGGAAGTTCAAGGACCCCACTGCGTTGTTTCAGCAGGCGTGTGGCTGTCTGTAGGACATGATACCGCTGACGAAGATGACGTCTCTGCACATGTTCATTGGTGATCTCTACAACACATGCAGCGGAGAACCAGCCCCGCTGTCCGTCCTGTACCCTGCGGCCTTCCAGAAACCCTACAAAAGACCAGAAATGAGAGAATTAGCATGCCAATTCAAAAAACGTTCATTGATTTTAGACTTATTGAATTCGGAATGGCAGGGTTGTGTTGCAACAGTACCCTCTGAAGTCTTCTGCATGACGTTGATCATATCTCCCAGCTGTAGACTAAGCTCCCCTTGTTGTTGTCCACTGTACACCTCTATACATCGCACCTGAGGACAGTCTTAGACACAGTGCCTATTTGATTCAAATTTGTACATTGTTTATTTTTGTATTTATTCACAAATGTATTATAATTCTAAAGAGCATCTACACTGCAGTTAAGTGTTTGCTCTGGTTAAGAACAGATGTTTCCCATTTTTGGAAACACAATCTTGAAGCCATTGACACTTTTGCCCCCTAGTGGACAATGTGTAGCTGCACAAGCTATTGTTTATTGTACCGTATAATATTACATATTATTTATAGAACTGCCAAAGTTAAAAAATTTTGTACATACTGTCATTGAATAACACTTATAAGCAAAACACAAGATCAGACATATATTCATATAAATATGTGTTCTGTTATGTGATATTTAGATGTAACCTAACTGACCCCAAATCAGTGTTAGGCATGTATGTAATATATAATAATACAAAGAAAAGTATTATTATTATAATATTATATAATAATGAAGGATGAAGGATAAAAATGAAATATTTTCCATTGTTCAATTAAAGAAATTAGTCAAAAAAACAAAGATGGTGTCATTATGATATATGTATTATAATATTTTTTTTGGCTTCTGTTGAACTGACACAAACAAACACACATAAAAACAAGTATTGCATTTAGTGATTCATTCTCACCCCACTCTTCATACACGGTATCCTGTCCATCTCGCTGTCCACCCAGGAGCTGCATCCACGAGTCCTTCTCAGCTCTAAGAAAACAAGAAGAAGACACGTGTTTATTGAGGGAAACTACATAGAGTTGTGTATGTTTTGTAATGATTTGCTTTGATCTTGCCATAAAGACCATGTTGTGTCTGACAGTTTGATGGTTCTTTGCATTGGATACTAACTCTGAATTTGTTTGCAGTAGGAGTTGAGAGGTGGCGCTCCGGTGATTATGCAAAAGGACGAGCCTAAATATCCGGTCCAGCTCACATCCCTCCAGCTCCTCCTCCAGATCTTTGCCCTTGGTCACTTCTATCAGAGAGCGGTGCACGTAGTCATGAACTACAAAACGATCCAACCTGCATTCATAAAAGACATTAACACCTTAGGATGGGTAGGTATACAGACAAAAATGTGACCCTGGACCAAGAAAGCCAGTCTTAAGGGTAAATTTAAGTACATTTAAGTTTATATATCATCTGAAAGCTGAATAAATAAGCTTTCTACCGATGTATGGTTTGTTAGGATAGGACAATATTTGTCCGAGATTATTTGAATATTTGATTATTTGAACTATTTGAATATCTGGAATCTGCGTGTCCAAAATATTGGGGGGAAAAATGCCTTTAAAGTTGCTCAAATTAAGTCCTTAGCAATGCATATGATATTACTAATCAAAAATTACGTTTTAATATATTTACGGTATAGGAAATTTACAAAATATCTTCATGGAACATGATCTTTAATTCCACCAGTCACAATAGTGACCATAAAAAAGGTTTTCATTTATAAAACTCTAAAATCCTTACTGACTGATGTTTTAGTGCACTTCCTGCAAATATGGAAAAAAATAAAGGGTCTCAATCAAATATGTGCAGTTTCACATGATTAGTGCAAATTGTCACATGACCAGAGCAGTTTATTTCCTGTTTGCACCTTGAGAAGATGATAACTGCATCAAAGCTCCAAAACGAAAGGCTAGTAAAGTGTTAACTTAAAGATATGACAAAGATTTTTGGTACACGCTATCTTTAAGGTTTCTATTAATAGATGAATTCACATATATTCATTTTTGTTGAATGTGGTCATAGAATGAGTAAACATCTTGATGGTCACAAAAGTGACCGGTGGGATAACAGTGAACACTCTTAAAAATAAAGGTGCTTAAAAGCTTCTTCACAGCGATGCCATAGATTCAGTCAAAGGTTCTTTAAAGAACCATCTCTTTCTTACCTTTTTGTAATCTGAAGACCCTTCTTTTGCCACAAAGAAACAGACTTTTGTGAAACAGAAAGGTTCTTCAGATGTTAAAGGTTCTTTATGGAACCATTTAGACAAAAAAGGTTCTTCTATGGCATCATGAAGCACCTTTATTTTTAAGAGTGTACAATATAAATCCAATTGCAGTTGTTAGTGAAAATTACACTATAATGTTGCAATGACAAAATATTGCACTAAATTAAAAGGTCAAATGTTACAAATAAGTTACAATATTGATGTTGTAATACTGGTAGCACTAATATAAACATCTGATGATATATTTTACAAAAAGTAACAATTTTGAAAAACGTTGAAGGTTGTATTTTTTTGTCTTTTATCTCAGTGTTCCTATCAATGTTGTATAAGGGTTTTTTATGCATAATAATAATAACCCTAGAATGTGATCAAACAGTTTAAAATAGCTGGGCTGAGATATATAACAATTTTTATGACTGCAGAAATATGTTAATTCAGTACACACATTATCCCACCGGTCACCATAAAACACAATTTTTCACAAAAAAGGTTTCAATAAAAATGTCAAAAAAATAATTATTGATTATTTCAAAGGGTTACTAATGACACATCATTTGGATATTTTCATGACTGGGAAAAGTTTGGGATTAAACGGGTTAATATCCTAATGATTTAAAAGAAAAATGGATAATTTTGACCCATACACTGCTACTTATGACTGGTTTTGTGGTCCAGGGTCACAAATGACCATCTGCTGCAGCTATAGTGTTTAAAAGTTTGGGTCAGTAAGATTTTTTAAAAGAAATTAATACTTTTATTCAGCAATTAAATGAATCAAAAGTGACAGTAAAACATTAATAACGTTACAGTGATTTTAGTTTCAAATAAATGCTGTTCTTCTGAACTTTCTATTCATCACAGAATCCTTAAGAAATGATCAGAGTTTCCAAAAAAGCAGGACAAATGTTTTCAACATTGATGATAATAAGAAATGTTTCTTGAGCACCAAAGCAGCATATTAGAATGATTTCTAAAGGATCATGTGACGCTGAAAACATGACTGCTGAAAATTCATCACAGTAATACATTATATTTTAAATATTAAAACAAGACAGTTATTTTATTTGTAATTTTATTTCACAATATTACAGTTTTTACTGTATTTTTCATCAATTTAGAGATTTAAGAGACTTCTTTCAAAAACATAAAAAATTTGGTAAAAAATAAATGGTATAGTGTATGTCAATCTTAGATTGACAATCATTGACAATCTATTTATCCATAAAGGCTATCTATAAAATAAAACTTAGCAATACTTGTACACAGTATATCAATACCATATCAGTTATTGGCCAGTTTTAGAGGTTTCTTTATTTATTGGTATCTGTGAATATATTTATCATGCACACTCATATCCTCTATTTTAACATTTAGATTACCTTTTCTTTCATCTAATGCTCATTAAAATCACTCTTTAAAAAACATTCATCTTTAGCAAATCTCAAAATAAATATTTTCGTACTGTGCAATGATGTTGTTTGACGTTTAAATCAATTTGTGGCATTTAAAACTATTTTTATTCAAATAAATGATTTTATTCATTTATTTGGATAAAACAGCTCAGAATTTAAATATTGTCCATTTGTTTGTTATTGGCCATAATATAATTATCGATATTCAGACACATTTTAATATCAGTGCAAACCAGATAGATAAAGAGTTGCATCTGTCACATTAAATAACGGAGACATCCATTAGATAGAAGATATCTAAGGAACAATCCATCTTCCTAGAAACTAAAACCTAATGAAAATAAGTAAACATTTAAATCAGCTCATTTGATAAACTAATTGATTTGGCTCTCCTACCCTTTCCTGGTGGCCACCAGCAGCAGATCATTAAAGAGGAACAGAAGTACAGGACACTGTTTTCTCTGGCCAAACATGTTTTCCTTCAACAAGATTTGCACCAGATCTCCCTGCTTCACAAGCCAGCGGGAGGAGGACACAAGAGCCAGGGCCTGAGAGAGACAGAAAGATCCAAAAACAGACAGACATCGATGAAAAGAGTAAATTTCACATTACAAAATGTATATGTAAACAGGTTCCCAGCGACCACCTGCAGCTACAGTACCTTGCATGCAAACTCAATCTTGTTAGCAATCTGCACTATTTCTTCCATCTGTTTCATTCTCCCCACCTGCCAGTTGCAAGCTTCTAGAAGCTGTAGGTGAAGACAGCACAAAGCATACAACATAATGCAGCAAACTGATTTTTATACAATAGCAGTCATTGAGAAAATGTTTAGCAGCCAGCTTGGCATTCATACCCTGGAGATCTCCGTCAGAGCTCTCAATGCTGAGGCCTCACAGTCTGACCCTGGAACGGCCTTCTTCTGGATATTCTGCATTGCATCGAAATGTTTGACATATTCAGTGATGTAACATTTAAAAACAATTAAACATTCTCATGCTAATTATGCTAGTGCTTCTCATCACTCACCTCCATTAGGATTTTAAGCCGTGTGATTCTCTGAAATGGCAGTGAAAGGAAAGATTTGAGGGGAAGGCGGTTGCATCGAGGGTCTTCCTGTAGTTTATGCAAGATCTCCACAATCTGAGGACTCTCTTTTCTGATCACAGTACAACATAGATTATAAATATATTAGATTTTCAACAACAGACACTTTATTCATAAACATCTGTAGAATACAGTCCAACCAATTTGCATTCCTAATATACATGATAAATAAACATCAAGAACTATTATTTTACCCAAGGTTGTGTAATGTCTGCTCCTGATAGGGCATATTACGGATGTAATTTATATAAGCATCAAAGGGTCCAAGAGCATATTGGTGTACAACATCACAGATTATGTCGCAGAACACACTTGAGGCCATCTCCAACAGCATCGCATCCATGAAGCTAAGAAAAGAGTTTACATAAGATATAGGTAAGTATTTGGACACTTAAAGGCACAATATGTAATTTTCGCCGCTAGAGGGCGCGTATTCAAAATAAACAAAGAGACAAAGGCGTATAGAATGAAGCAGGGTGAGGCTGAAAGCCGTCAAAGCGAAACGAGGCCGCTGAAGCTCCGCAGCGGAGCTTTTATTATGCCACAGTCGACTGCTTCCGCTCCTTCCGGTGGTGCGTATGTGGGGTAAAGCAGCGCTGTTTTATCATACTAGATACATTTGAAAGTTATGTTATAATGCTACTCTGTGCGGTCGTCATCGGTCTATTAAAACGCACAACATATTAAAGCGTCTTTGGTGTTTCCATGTTTTCTACAAAACAAAACCAGAAATCGAGGGTGTATGACGTCATTGGCAGGCGACACAATGACACTATGGACAACGGTCCGTGTCACTAATTAAAATTGCTTATTTCTCTGGATTTAAACATTCTTCGAAACATTTGGGATAATGTAAGTACACAAGTCAGCAAAATATATAACACTGCTCTAGTGGTTTTTGGATATTTTAATAAAAAAATCGTACATATTGTGCCTTTAAGTCACAATTAAAAGCATTATACAACATATAGCTTAAAACGTGGCATATGCAAATGAATGATACTAAAACAATTTCCACAACTAACTTTTCGGAGTCACTTTTACAATTATTTTTTATTTAATGGTGATTTTTCATGGATGTATGAAGTCACTTAACTTTAAGTTCACATAAGTTCATCAAACTGATATATGAAAATGTTTCAACAGAAAAGTTAACCAGAAAGTGTTCAGTAAAAATAGTAATAATGTGAAATATTATTACAATTTAAAATAACTGTTTATAATGTTATTCCTGTGATGGCCAAACTGAATATTCAGCAGCCATTAATGCAGTTTTCCATGTCACATGATCCTTCAGAAGTAATTCCAATATGTTGATTTGAGGTTCAAGAAACATTTCCTATTATTATCAATGTCAAAAACCATTGTGCTACTTAATATGTTTGTGGAAATGATGCTGCATTTTTAGGATGGCTTTTTGAAGCATTTATTTGAAATATAACTTTGTTGTAAGAAAGTCTTTGCTCTCAATGTTGATCAATTCATCACATTATAAAATTATTACAAAATGAACCCAAACTTTGTTTGAATGGTAGTGCACATAAGAAGTAATATCATTATATACAGGCCCAACATTATAATCTTCTGAACATGACAATGAACACAGGAAGCAATCAGATCTAAATGTTTTCTCCTCAGACATTTATTCTGCAGTCTTGCTAAACAGACTTTATATTGAATACACAATGTCTGGTTCGTACCTTTGACTGATCTCTTTGATCTTTGCAATGCTAGAAAACAATGACTTTCTGTCTCTTGGTGCCAAAGCGTCTTTCAGCACTGAAGATTCTTGAAAATGCTCCACAGCCACCGTCAAGCTCTGAAGATAGGACTGCTCAGTTGTAACAACCTCATACAGATGCTGGTAAAGGGTTGAAGGGATGTGAATGACAGGCAAAGGCAAAGAATTTTGGGAGAAAGTGTGGAGAACATCAGAGAACATAAATATAAAGTAGACGTCATGAAAAACAGGTATTACCAATTTTTATACACTTTAGGGTACCTCTTGAAGCTTTAGCTGTTCCTTACTGAGCCGATGTAGTATTCCACTGTCTCTTACAATGTTTCGGGCTTGCCACAAGTTCTCCATTAACTTTGTCTTAGTATCAGCACACATGCAGTTGCAGCCTCTCTTAGAAGGGCTTTTGATCAGTTTGTCCACCAAACCAGGAAGAGGCAGCATTGTTGGAGTCCTTTGAGAAGTTTCAAGTACGTTCTTAGAGAGATTCTCCCCATCTGTTTCTTGGTATTTTATCACAGAAGGAACGTCCTCTGGGCTCTCTCCATTGGAAACACCTGAGATTTCTCCATCGGTCAGTCTTTTGGTGTGAAAGCACACTGGACACATTTCTAACTGAGAGTTACTAAACATTTCCGCAGCATGATCTCCTTTAGCCTTAAATACTTTGGGCTTTTTGGTGCTACAATCTCTCTCTTTAATTGCTCCTAAGAATGTTTTGTGTAGCTCAGAAACCAAACTTTCCCTGACAAGGTCGCTGAGCAATCCAACATCATTGTGCTCAATTTTGGTTTTATTGTGGACCCTGAAAGCAGGAATTGGTTTTGACAGAGATGGATGTGGAAGGGGTTTGCCTTTGGGACAAACCTCAGAAGCTGGAGAGAACAAGAGAATCATTGCAAGGTAAGATTTAACAATGAAATACTACTACACAGTGATAATGATGGTGGCATTAGAGTACCTGATTGTCTGTGGGGCAGCACTGGTGAGCTGGAGCATTCAGACTGGACTGGTGTTGTGTCTACATCCATATAAACTCCCTCATCAATATCATTCTTTGGTGCTTTGCCAAGAAAAATGGATAACACAAGATCCTCCATTCAGACTGCTGACACATTGGTTCTCAAACAATAAGTTGAAAAGTGCTTGAAAGTGCTTTATACACATCTTATGTTTGGAGCCCCAAATACCCTAGTGATTTATATGTAACAATAATTAAAAAATTAAGCTGTTCTGCCAACTCTTACATTTATGCATTTAGTAGACACGTTTCTCCAAAACGTTTTAGGTGGTACAAAGGGCCTTGGGGTGTTAGACCCAAAACATGAAGGGTAAAAATGGACTATATGATAGTTGGTGTATTTTTGGCTCGAGAGATTCCTGTAAGTCACAAAGCAATGAGAAATCAATTCAAATCATTATGGCAAATGAACACTCACCCATCATGGAGATCATTTGCTCTGGCTCTTTGGGAAGAGGTCTGGCAGGTACAGGTATGCTCGGAGGGACTCGTTTTGATTTATGTGAGGTAGTTTTTGGATGACTGTGCCAGTTTTCCAAATGAGTGTCATTATTCTTTCCATCTGTGGAAACAGTTTGGTGAATGTTTGCCAGTGGTTCACAGATTTACTCACATCTGCTGTCATGACAGTAGGATGTTGTCCATGCAGGACTGGTTTTGCTCAGTCATCGTCTAGGAGTTTATGTTTATAAATTGGAATTACTTATTCTGTGTGGTGTACCTGAACAAGCTTGGTCTGATGTAGGTGTGACATAATTCATAATGATATTATGGACAGGCTGTGATTGCTTAACATGAATCTGCGTCTTCAGAAGATGAGGTTTTGGGATTGGTTTTATCTTTGGGGGAGCGACCAGACCATGAGTGGCAATTACTTGGCGTGGGTTTTGTGCCGCTGTGGAGTGCTGGGTGGCCTGGCGTTGGTGGTCCTTCTCTTGGACATCTCTCCTCAAAATAAAGTCTGTCGCTCTGTGCCATTTCTCACCCTTAAGCGGAGGTTTAGGGGGACAGTAAGTTTTAGACGCAGGAAAGTTTTGGCATGGATATAGTTCTCTGTATCCATCTGGCCCTGGCATGGCCTTCGGTCGCCTGTAAGGAAGAGCAGATGGGAGCACAATGCTACTTATTACTTGTCAGTGTAAATTTTGTCAGATGATTATAAAAATTTGTGGCTACACTTTGTTATAGGGACCAATCCTTACTATCAATTGCTTATTAGCATGCCTATTATTAACATATTGGCTGTTTATTACCCAATACCTAAACTTAACAACTACCTTACTAACCATTAATAAGCAGCAAATTAGGAGTTCACTGAGGCAAATGTCATGGTTAATGGTTTGTTAATGGCGAGAATTGGACCTTAAAAAAAAGTGTGACCAAATTTGTCTATTTAAGTAATGGAAATTAAAGATCTTTTGATTTTAGAAGTAATTGTGCAATTACATATAAAGATGTGATATAAATTTACACTATAATGCATTTTAATTTAATTGCAAATAGCATGCAATTAAGTTTCTGCACATTCAGTTTGCACAAGTATGTTTTTAAGTATATTATTTCCATAAGAAGTTTTTTTTTTATAAGTATGCCAAAGTATACTTCTGCTTCTCAAGAGAAGGTAACTGTATTCCACTACCCGATCATGTCATTTCAAACATGTCTGACTTTCTTCTGTTTTGGTTCCCATTGACTTTCAATGTATGGATAAAATAAAATAAAAAAAACCCACAATTGAAGTCGATAGGAACTAAAACGGTTTTGTTACCCAACATTCTTCAAAATATCTTCTTTTTGTTTTCTGCAGAGGAAAGAAATTCATACAGGTTTGGAACAACATGATGTTTTGGGTGGACTATCCCATGTGTAAAGGTCCAGACAGAGAGAGAGAGAGTGATCTGATCTGACTGCACATAAGAGCTCAGACAAACTTGCCTTTTTGTTTGTGCTCTCTGAAAAGTGATGATTCAGCATATTGGCCCAGATGGACTTTGAATGATCTCATTTAAGAAAAAAGAAAAGTAATTTGTTGACACTTGATGTGTCTGTACACTGAGAGTTAAAATATGTGCTAATACATAACTACAGATTCTCATATACTGAAACATTTTGTGCACTGATAATATGTTTTCTTTAAGTACTTAATGGCTGACAAGTGGGAACATTTTACCTACAACCTACCACACACACACACACACACACACACACACACACACAGACATAATTCATAATGATATTATGGACAGGCTGTGATTGCTTAACATGAATCTGCGTCTTCAGAAGATGAGGTTTTGGGATTGGTTTTATCTTTGGGGGAGCGACCAGACCATGAGTGGCAATTACTTGGCGTGGGTTTTGTGCCGCTGTGGAGTGCTGGGTGGCCTGGCGTTGGTGGTCCTTCTCTTGGACATCTCTCCTCAAAATAAAGTCTGTCGCTCTGTGCCATTTCTCACCCTTAAGCGGAGGTTTAGGGGGACAGTAAGTTTTAGACGCAGGAAAGTTTTGGCATGGATATAGTTCTCTGTATCCATCTGGCCCTGGCATGGCCTTCGGTCGCCTGTAAGGAAGAGCAGATGGGAGCACAATGCTACTTATTACTTGTCAGTGTAAATTTTGTCAGATGATTATAAAAATTTGTGGCTACACTTTGTTATAGGGACCAATCCTTACTATCAATTGCTTATTAGCATGCCTATTATTAACATATTGGCTGTTTATTACCCAATACCTAAACTTAACAACTACCTTACTAACCATTAATAAGCAGCAAATTAGGAGTTCACTGAGGCAAATGTCATGGTTAATGGTTTGTTAATGGCGAGAATTGGACCTTAAAAAAAAGTGTGACCAAATTTGTCTATTTAAGTAATGGAAATTAAAGATCTTTTGATTTTAGAAGTAATTGTGCAATTACATATAAAGATGTGATATAAATTTACACTATAATGCATTTTAATTTAATTGCAAATAGCATGCAATTAAGTTTCTGCACATTCAGTTTGCACAAGTATGTTTTTAAGTATATTATTTCCATAAGAAGTTTTTTTTTTATAAGTATGCCAAAGTATACTTCTGCTTCTCAAGAGAAGGTAACTGTATTCCACTACCCGATCATGTCATTTCAAACATGTCTGACTTTCTTCTGTTTTGGTTCCCATTGACTTTCAATGTATGGATAAAATAAAATAAAAAAAACCCACAATTGAAGTCGATAGGAACTAAAACGGTTTTGTTACCCAACATTCTTCAAAATATCTTCTTTTTGTTTTCTGCAGAGGAAAGAAATTCATACAGGTTTGGAACAACATGATGTTTTGGGTGGACTATCCCATGTGTAAAGGTCCAGACAGAGAGAGAGAGAGTGATCTGATCTGACTGCACATAAGAGCTCAGACAAACTTGCCTTTTTGTTTGTGCTCTCTGAAAAGTGATGATTCAGCATATTGGCCCAGATGGACTTTGAATGATCTCATTTAAGAAAAAAGAAAAGTAATTTGTTGACACTTGATGTGTCTGTACACTGAGAGTTAAAATATGTGCTAATACATAACTACAGATTCTCATATACTGAAACATTTTGTGCACTGATAATATGTTTTCTTTAAGTACTTAATGGCTGACAAGTGGGAACATTTTACCTACAACCTACCACACACACACACACACACACACACACACACACACAAGCCCTAATTTCCTTTTTGTGGGCACAGCTGGTAGTGAAAAGAGCTGTTGTTGGGATTTCCCACTTTTCCCATCTCAGGAGATCCGGTCACACATGTCTCTGCTTGCTGTCAACTCAGCTATACTGTATCATCTAAGACATTCCTACTAAATTGAGTCGAGCAGATAATGTTTCCTTGGCTTTCTGCTAACTAAGTCACCTTTATAATGGAATGTGGAAATTTCCCACTTTTCATAAATGTCACAATGATTGAAAAAGTAGGGAAAACCAACATGCCCAGTAATGAAGTAATTGTTTTTATATGGGTACACTGTAAAAAAAAATCTGTAAAATGTACGGTAAAAAACCGGCAGCTCTGGTTGCCGGAATTTTACTGTAAAAAATACGGTAGCAACACACACAACCCTAATATACAAAACTGATAAGAAAAAACAGTTATTTCAACATAAAAACAACAAATTTGAAATGTAACGCAGGGAATTCTGGGAATGTCAATTTACGGTTATTCACTGTAAATTATGTTTTTTTTTCACTTCCAAAAACGGTATACTACCGTAAAATTAATGTCCAATACATGTAATGTCCAATACAGTTTTTCACCGTATATAGTAGGGGAATTTACCGTTAACCATTTAACAGGTTTTTACTGTAGCATTTTTACAGTCTTTTACCGTTAAATTCACGGTCATTTTTTACAGTGAAGGGCAAGAGGAGCTTGTAGGTAAAGTTCAGCCACTGCCCCAATTAAGAACTGAACATTTTTTATGTTTTTTTTTTTTTATTAAAGTAAACATGCACTGTAATAAAAAAATGATTGTATTAATTAGTTTTAAAAAGATTTTTTCAAATTAACTTTTCAATGAATTTTAAAAACATGTTAAATGGTTAATAGCAAACTTTCCTCACTATATACAGTGAAAAACTGTAATAAATCTAACAGGACATTTCATATAGGCATTTGTACAGTAAAATACTTTACAGCTTTTGTAAAGAAGTGAAGAACAAGTCATCATATAATTTACATTTTATAACTTTTATTTTCTATTTCTGTGCATGACTACACCTTGTGTGCATGTGTGCACCTTCTATATAGAATTTACCTCAGTTTGTAGAAAAGTTACTTTTGATAAACTTTATTCCACATGCGGCTTTCTCATTACCACCTGTGTTTTTGGTGCTTGTCAGTGTGTTAAAAACGTACAAAACAAATTTTAGTACTTCAGTAGTTTGATGTATTTACATAACAGTATATCAGTAAATAGTCATCTAGTAATTAGTTATTAATCTCGGAACAACTGAATATAACAAGTGGCTGACCTTATAGTCCATTTTCCCCTGCAATGAAATGATCGTGAGAAAACAATGCAGTCAGTGTACCCAATACCCATAGAAATCCTTGTCAAATCTCTTTTTCAAAAGCTTCAAGACACAACAGATAGAAGATAAGAAAGATGCATCTTGGATATGTGCATTTGAGAATGAAGGGCCAGACACTATAATTCCACACAAACATATGTGATGGTTTGGGTGTAAACATTTAAAATGACTTTATACAAGCAAAAACCCTTATGTATATACTGTATGTATTTATGTAAACATTTTACAACCATTACTTTCATACTAATGTTTCTCATCTATTAAACCTCATAATTTAAATTTTGTATCAATGTTTCTGTAAATACACTTGCTATTAGACATAGCCATATAGTAGATGTATTATTGTATTATAATAAGACATAAACATATATTCCCATATTATATTAAAATAATTATTAAAACTAATATTAAGTAAACAAAAACTTCCACTTACCTCGGTTTGTATTCACTGCTTTTAATTCTGAAATGTTGTCCACCTCTTGATGCTTTGCGAACTCAATAAATTGATACCTTCAGCCAACACTAACTGATTCTACCTAACAGTGGGAATGCTATGTGTTTCCATCACACAACTCTATCCCTTGTAACTGTTGAATTCAGTCTCGACTTCAAATGTAAAGAGGGGAGGGAAAAAAGAAGACCCGTCCCGACACGCCAGTGTAAAGGTAATCAGGTAAGAAGTCTGGAATCCACTCATAATGCATCCTTAGTGTAAATTATACTTGGGTTATTAAAACAAAATACAGATGTTGTTATAAAAATCATAACACAAAACTAGTCACAATATCAGAACAATATATAGTCAAAAAGAAAGGAGATTTTGGCTGGGTTGGAATGGCATTCAGTTATATTTCATACATTCCTCCTATTAAAAACAGTTACTATTTGCATCATTTAGGTGTACTTGTGTTGTTTAATAAGAAACATAGGTGTTATAGAGGTAAGGTGTTTAGTTTTCAATATTTTACACATCTCTTCCATATGGTGTTCTCCAGAAAAACACAACATGTTCTTATGAAACTGACATATTCCAAATTATCAACTGATACTGTCACGAATCCAGTCCATGGACTTTCATCCAATGAACACAAGAGGCCACTCTCTCACCATATTGACACCCACTCCACATAGACTGTCACACATCACTCTGGACTACATCTCCCATGCTCCACTGCACTGACTGCGCACTCACCTGCATCCAATAACACACACTATATAACACTCACTCTGATCCTGCTCTAGTCACCGAATATTGTATGCGTTTATCTCTCTCCAAGCGATAGCTACTCTACGGAGCCTGTCTAGTTTTCAGTTCCTAGTCATAATCTTGTCTTGCTTGTTTACTCGTGTTTTGATTCTTGCCTGTTTATTGCGAATACCCCTTTCGTCTTACCATTCGGACTCTGTTTATGCCATGCCTGGATTATCGCCTGCTATTGGATTTACCATTTGCCTCGTCCTCTGGATTACGGTTACTGTCGTTTGACCCACGCCTGTTTCACGGATTACTCTTCAGTCTCACCCTTGATATATCTGTTTGCCATTGTTTGACTCTTGCCTGTCTTTGTAGATTGCATTTGAAATTAATTATTTATGACTCATGCTACTAGTGCAAACATCTCAAAAGTCATGAAATCATTCACATTTATACTTCAATATAAACTGCAATATGTAAACAGACCAAAGTTGCCCAAGCTGTGTTGATTGTTGCATGAAACAATATTAAATCAAGTTAATACAGTGGCTATAGAAATTCTTCATACCCTTTCATTTTTTTCACATTTTGTTGTTGCGTTATTAAGTTAAACTGGTGACCAAGACACTGATGGTCATTCTGGTTGAGGTCCATGATCATATGGAGATGGGAGAAACTTACAGAAGGACAAACATCACTGCGACCCTCCACCAATCTGGGCTTGATGGCAAAGTGACCAAACTCACGCTTCTCCTCAGTAAAGATACATGAAACCCTGATTGGAATTTACAAAAATACACCTAAATAACTCTCAGACTATGAAAAAAAATTATTCTCTGGTCTGATGAACCTCAATTCCTTACTCATGTCTGAGGGAAACCAAGCACCGCTTATCACCTGCATAATACCATCCCAACGGTGAAGCATGGTGGCAGCAGCATCATGCAGTGGGGGTGTTTTTCAACGGCAGGGACTGGGGAAGTGATCAGAGAAGATGGAAAGCTGAATGCAGCTAAATACAGAGAGATATCCTTAATGAAAACCAGGTTCAGAGCGCTCAGAACCTCAGACTGGGCTGAAAGTTCACCTTCCAACATGACAAACACCCTATGCACACAGCCAAGACAATGCAGCAGTGGCTTAGGGACGACTCTATGAACATCCTCGAGTGGCCCAGCCAGAGCTGGGACTTGGAACCAATCAGACATCTTTGGAGAAACCTATAAATGGCTGTCCACCGAGGGTCCCCAGCCAACCTGACAGAGCTTGAGATGATCTAAAGAGAAGAATGGCAAAAAAAAAACAAATGCAGATGTGCAAAGTTTGTTGCATCATACCCAAAAAGACATGAGGCTGTAATTGTTGCTAAAGTGCTTCAACTAAGTTTTGAGTTAAGGGTATGAAGACTTGTGCAATGTCATTTTTGTCATAAATCCGGATTTTGCTTTGTCATTATGGTGAGTGGGGTGTAGATTTATGTGCAAAAAAAAAAGAAGTAATTTAAAGCAGTTTAACTTAATAACGCAACATAACAAAATGTGAAAAAAATGAAGGGGTATGAAGACTTTCTATATAGGCGCTGTACATGTTATACATACATCATTTTCTTTATTATTTTCTTAGCATTGCCCCATAGCAGTATATGAAGGCCTAAACTTTTCATTTAACAATTAACACTAACACTAATTTACCTACATATCTAACTGTGAATTCTGTTTTTACTCTGTGTACTCTGTTTTTACTCTGTATATCTACTAGGTATACATAAAGTTTTGCAGTAGTGGGATATGATTGATTTGTAAGTTATTTGCAGTTATTTATATTATTAAGTGAATACAATATATACAGTAGCACATGATGTAATCAAAAATAGCTATTCTTTTGAATTAAGTTGTTAAGTCTTTGGTTGGAAGGTCAGTCTTAAGGCCCGTTCACACCAAGGACGATAAGAACTATAAAGATAACGATATTAGCGTCCACACCAGCGAACGATATCGTCTGTTTATTCTCAGCACACTCGTCTGCCGCTTTAAATTCTCGAGCTCGTTATAGCAGGATTGATTCTGATTGCATGTCAATGTTTTTTATCGTTCATCAGCAGGAAAAAAAATCGTTCTGAAAGTGATTCCAACGATATCGTTTCTCTGTGCCTTTATCGTTATAGCTGTGGTGTGGACTCTGCTATTCTTTAATATTGAGAACGATTTTTAGAACTATATCTTTATCGTTATCGTTCTTGGTGTGAACGGGGCTTTAGTCTGTGCATTATTATCTTGCACTGTTTGATAGATGTTGGGCTTTTGGTACACTGGGAAAAGAGGTTTTCATCTTCCATTTCCGACTAAAAAGTCACAGTAGTTGAAAGCACTGAAAGAGTCAGTATTTTGAACATCTGTTGAATGAGAGGAATCTGTCCCCATCTTGTGGATGTAACTTTGCACTACTGCAACTAGTTAATATTGACATTTTAAATCTGCAATAAAAATATGGACCTCAAATACTTGAAAAGCATACGGTCGAAAACACAATACTCTCCAATAAAATAGCATCTAGTAATGAAGTAATCAAGAGGGACTGACCACTCAGGTTTGAGAATCAAACCCTTTCTATCTTTTAAAATGATTATTATAAATTGAATAAATTAAAATTATGTTATAAATTTTCTTGCCGACTTATTAATGGTCTTAAAAACTAAAAGTCACTGAAAGAACTAATTTCATGGGAAGAATTTATAACTCCCATAAGTCATACAGTATATATCCTGAGAAAAAAAAGCCCTATCATCCCTATTTTGCATGTATCTTAAAGAAAAACAATTGAATGAATGTAATGAAACGTATGATTTGGTAGCATTATGTCTCTACTGTATGAAGTTTTCCAAATCATAATTAAACTACATTGAAAGTGTAGTATTTCAAAGTAGTATTTCGCACAAAACCTCACAAGAGCAAATGATAGGTTGCAGTCACCATGTCACCTACTCTTCTGAGATTGGGATAATGACATGGGGCCGAGAGTGGATGTCGTGTGCTCAAGCAGTGCTTAAATTGTTCAAGAAAAACAATGAAAATCAATAACTTTGTTAGATCCACACAGTTACATAACGTAATAGTACAGGTTTGTATGCAATTTCTGATTGACTCATGGTGGTCTTATTAGTGTCTTACGACATTGTCATAGATCTATGTTTAGCATATTATCCCTAGAGAAAACACTATTTTATAGGATTTTGCAACCTCTGTGTGCTTCCATTTGAATACTGTCTATTCAGTGGTCTTGTTTCAGGACCCAGATTTCACATTAAAAACTGCAAAAAAAAAAAAAAGAAAAGAAAAATCATTAAAATCTAAATTTGAAATTGAAACTCCATAGGCCCTAAAATTATGTAAAATTATTTACAAAGGAGGAATTTAAAAAAGGCCATTTCTGAAAATTATAAACACCATGGGGTGATCCAATTATTTTGCTAGTCTCACAAGCCATTAGTATTTTGCTTTGTTAGCATTTAGCTTTGTCTTTCCTTGCTGTCTATCAGAACAAACATATGACCAAAATAATGACAATCACACCAAACTACTGACATAGATTCAAGTTTTCATTCAAAAAAACTATACAAGCAGCAAATACATGCTGATTTAAAATTATTTTTTTATCTTATCACTGTGAGATATCATGATTGCACTGTGTTAAGATATCAATATTTTAAATACAAAGTGATGTAATTAGCTACAAGACAAACTGTTGTCCTTTAAACAGATGGATGTAATGTTTATGGCCATGAGACAAGTAAAGAAAGAAAAGTATTTGATCATTTATGACCATATTACATAGTGTCACGATTCTCGCCCCTGGACTCTATCTGTGTGTTTTTCCCACTCCATGTGCCTGCCCTGACCTAGTTTTCCCATGTGTTTGATTGTTTATTGCTCCCAGGTGTGTCTCGTCAAGTGTATTTAATGTGAGTTTGGTTCCTAGTTTCTTCGTCCGGTATTGTTTGTCTTTCCCCGCTACGTGTGTTCCTAGTTCCATTGACGTTAATTAAAGTCTGTTTGTTTGAAGTCTACTCCACGTCTCCTCGTTCCTCGCTCCGTGTTCCTCACAGTAGCGAATTGTGACACATAGCTTTAGGTAATTAAACATTACCGATGATTACCTCTGTGTTACCAGTGTTTTTGCTTTACATAAGTGTGTGTGATTGTGTGTGCGTATACATCAAAGATCTCCCCTGAGGGCCACAGTGAACTCTACCTAGAAGGACATTGACACCAATCTCTATTCATGGGGGCCCCAAAGCAATAAAAACTACAAGGGCCCCAGAAACCATAGCGATGCCCCTCCATTACATTATTTTTAAGCTGTGCCACATTTTTGTTTAACCATGCTATGAGAATCACGAACACCATGGCCAGTGAATTAATCTGAATGCATCTTTTGATGAGCAGTTTGAGTTCGAAAGATTTGATTTACTAAAATGACTCAAAATCCCCCACTAGTACATTTTATATTTTTAAGTAAAAAAAAAAGTTAATTAATAATGAGGACCAGCAACCGTTTGGTTACCAACGTTCTTCAGAATATATTTTATGTTCAGCAGAAGAAAGAAACTCATATAGATTTGTAACAGAATTTTCATTTTTTCTGAACTACCCCTTTAAGATTTTAATTTGATCATCTTAATATAGTAGTCAACATTTGAAGTGGATCAAAAAAGTTCAAGTTGTCCTAAGACAAGAATGCATTTTGGTTTTAGGTTTTAAGACAACTTTGATAAAAGGTTTTGATCCACTTCAAATGTTGACTACTGTAAATGACAGTATGGGTTGTTTTGACCTTGGTTAGTGTTTGAACAATAAATAACTGGTGGTGTTTATTACTGAATAATTTAATAACTCATTCAAAATACACAAAATACACTCACTTATTGCCATCTACTGCTGGTGTCACCTCCAGAAGAATGAGGGTCAAAGTTTTTATATAAAACTTAGTATGATCATATATTCTTATTTGTATTTTAATAAGTACAGGTCAGAATAAGTATATTGTTTCATTTTTACATACATATATGTCTTACACTGAATGACCATGGTTTGTTACTCTGAATGACGATTTGCCAAAAATAGAGATAACATTGCCATTGTCCCCATAACTGAAATATTTTTAGTATTAATCTGTGTCATTAAATTAGTTTTAAAGGGGTCATATGATGCTGCTAAAAAGAACATTATTTTTATATTACCTCAGTGACCAGCACGGATCAGCTCCAGGCATGACGAAGCGGATATCGTCCTCTTTTGGAAGGCCAAACAAAGTAGTTTCGCTTTCACAACGAAACACAGCGCCTTCACGACATGGCGGCGGCAGCAACAACAATACTACAGCGAGAATAAAAGTTACGCCTTCTTTCTTTGCGTGAACATTTGGGCGGCGTTATGCAAATCTTCCCACATCGTGACGTAGATATGTGGGGGCGTGTTAGAACGAGCCGTTTTAGGTAGGCGTGGTTGACTCTTAACTTTTATAAAGAATATCTCTTTGGATTTGAGACTTTAGTCTTTGCAACTTTACAGATCTTCTTTATGCACCAAGAGCTTGTAACACTCCAAAGAGAAAGGAAAACTTGAAATCGCATCATATGACCCCTTTAATAATATTCCTGAGTAAATGACTGCAGAAACAGATGTTGAAATATAATAAGCATTTTCCTGATGCTCCCCTGCCATGCTTGCTTAGCTTGTCACTTTGTTTCTGACTTGCTCGACCTCAAAAATTCCTGCTTGCAGCCACATTTATTAATACTTTCTGTTTGCAAGCATAAATGACATGATCAGGATGAGTATTTGTGTGGAGAATCCCCTCAGTGATCTCTCTTGAACTACTGACATACTGTAGCGAGGGGGTACTCTCTGCCCAGAAATATTGGCAAGCTATTATTCCAACAATTACAATCCTTAATACTCTTCTCTTTTCCTGGCTTAAGGCACGTTCACACCAAGTACGGTGAGGATAAAGATAAAAATAACAATCATAAAAGTGGAAAAAAAAACCCTTCTGTATAAAAGAATAGCATATTCCACAGCACAACTAATGATAACTGAACAGAGAAACGATATTGTATATTGTTGGATTTTTTTTTCCAGCTGATGAATGATAAAAGCATTGACAGCCAATTAGAATTCATTTAACTTTAAAGAGCTCAAGCATTTAAAGTGGCAGACAACAAATCTGCAGCACATGCTTAGAATGAACAGTGCTATTGTTCATCAGTGTGGAGGCTAACATAGTTACTGTTTTAGTTATTTTATAGTTATTGTTCTTGGTGTGAACGGGCTTTAAGAGTGCCACCCAAGCTACTGGGTCCACACCTAGTTTATTAGCTTTTTACAGTGCCTAGTGACTCCCTTGGTTCATGGGTGTCTATAATTAATCAATAATCAAATTAAACAATACCAAAATGCATTCAAATATTAATATTTATTAAGTTTAATACATATTTGTCAATGCTAAACATTCCTCATTTATCTGTAATATAAATAAGATGCTAACATTTTTATTTATACAGTGATACTGTCATTCAGTGTAATGGATGACATTGTGGTGTAACAGAGAATTTGCATTACACTGAATGACAAAACCATTACCCTGAATATCGAAACTTCTACATCAGCTAATATTACAGGCAATCAAATGGCCACCTATTTCAAACAGTGAACTTGACCAGTAAAATTAATCACAGTTATTCACAACATCTACTTGTTTTTCAAAAAATCTAACATTAAAAGTGTTTTTTGGCATTTCACTGAATGACGTGTGTTTTTGTAACCTATGTTACCACACCATGAAAAGGTGAAATTATCAAGTATTTAAGAGCAATAAACTCACTTTTCTGCAGCACCACACGGTCTTCCAGGTGCCATTTAATAATATCACAGACTGCCGAGTGACTATCATTTTTTTTTATATGATTTCAGAATAACTACTTATTCCTGTTACACTGAATGATCTCAGTTAAACTGCATTTTCGGGTTGTCACAAAATTTATTTGAAATATGAAAGTAGACAATTTACTTGCATTTAAGATGCTTTTTTATGCATTTAAAATGACTTTTGTAAATGTAGTTTGACACGGACACCAAAATGGTGACGTCTCGTCTTTGACCCATGAATGAATCAGTGAATTTAAAAGATTGGAGTTACAAAAATGAATCCAAATACCAATCCATTTTAGTTAACGTTACTTAGTAGATAAACACTTTTGGTATATTTGCACATATGTTTTAATACAGTACTTTTAATCAAGGTTTTAATACAGTATGAGTTATTTTGACTACCCTCGTTGTTTATTGAGGAATAATTCATTTACTGATTCATTATTAACAATGCACTTACTTATCGCCACCTACTGCTGCTGCTGATGCAACCTGCGGAAAGAACGAACTGATGAAAAGATGCAAACGATTTCTGGTAAAAAGATTCAAAATACTCTCACTGAGATGAATCTAAATCCCCACCACTACTACATGTTACAGCCGTTCCTTTTCAGAAAGACATGTATGATCCGTAAGGGCAATGTGACGTGAGGAGGCTTGAGCTATATAACTCACAGACTGCTGCTCCTCCCTTTCGCCAGTGGTGTAAGGGCAATGTGACGTGAGGGAATGTGATTGGAGGAGGCTTGAGCTATATAACTCACAGACTGCTGCTCCTCCCTTTCGCCAGTGGAGTTTCACTACGAGCTTCTGCACCACACAGGGCAGACGGGAACACAAACACAAGTAAGTCACAATTAATTCCGCAAATCAATCTATATGCATTATACATCCGAAAGTCTGCATTGTTTCCTCTTGACTTCTGATGCACGCACATCATTCTGAATGTTTTGGCATGAAAATGTGTTCTGGCTCGACTCCATGTCAATTTCTCCCCACTGTTTAACCCTTTGCTCTAATGCCTACGTGGACTTTGTGTGGACAATCACTTAATGCTGATCTTGACTAAACATTCCCATTGGTCCATCAGCAAAGGCCGTGTTTTCAGTGTACACGTGTGAGACGTTGTCATTCTCGGGACATTAGGTTTATAAAGGATCAATACGAGTAAAGTTTTCCTAATCCAGTGCGTGCTAGCGCTCGCGCTAGCTGGTGTACGTGTCACTATGGCGCACGCGCAGCTCAAAGTTTACCGGAGTTGGTGTCTAGCCAGGACAAGTTTTTCATCGCCGCAAAGCAACAACAACAACAACAAAAAGCTGTCATATTTCACAACAACACACGTTATTAGTTTCGATTAAGTATGTGCCCATCCATTTTTAGATGTGAATAATAGTGAAATTATGAAGTGTTAAACGAGAAATTCGTCTTTCCTACTCTGTTAGCCGTTAGCATGGCGTGTCATGAGTTTATGTAGCGCGCATGTATACAACAGGGTGAACATTTTACATACGAAACTCGTTTTTACACACACAAAACATTTATTTATTATGTTTATGTTAAACTATTTCGCCAGCTGTTTTTTTTTGTCATTCTAAGAGCGAATGTAACGTAAATCCGCCGGATACTAACATACGCAGGAATGGCCACGTTAGCAAGTCAGAGAGCCGCTGTGCCATTTCAACACTTAAAGAAACAATTTGTTTAGTTATGCAGGTTTCACAGTCTCCATATACATTTATTTGAGAATGTATCTTTTCAAGCGTGTTGATGATTTAGTATTTTGAAACTCTTGTGTAAGGAAAACTGACAAGTAGGTGACTGGACCAGTCCTTTAGTTCCTATTCCCAATTGAATTTTATTTAATGAATCACATTTGCATGTATTTAAATAAGAATTATGCAAGGTCTTAAGAAATGCAAATAAATCATGCCACGTGTAACTAAGTTCTGGCAACCTAAAGTGGTTTTGCATCATTGGAGACATTCTCATTTTTTTTTTTTTTTTT
>NW_015542493.1:852864-856792 GCF_001515605.1 Sinocyclocheilus anshuiensis
TCTTTTTTTTTTTTTTTTTTTTTTTTTTTTTTCCTTTTCCGTTTTCTGTTTTTAGGCAAAAGCTGGCAGGCTGACACGTACAGGCAGCTTTACAGGACGGATTATCTGGTAACTGACCATTTAGCTGGTAAGATTATTGACCACTGTCTTTGTTTCTACTAGATTAATTTGCTGACATGACTAATGCTTGCTTTGAACCACAAGATACTTGTTTGTCTTGTGTTTATACCAATGGGTCACAAGTTGTTCAGCCTGATCTTTAAGATCAAATCGCATCTTATGAGTGATCATATGATTTAATAAGTGTTATATAAAACTAGTCATTTGAGCATTTGAATGTTTTTTTTTAGTGTTTGGCTTGTGGATCAATTCCCTTGGAGTGCTTGTGCCTTGAGCTGTATGTATGTGTCTGAAGTTTTTAGCCTCTGGGTCCAAGTCTTTAGGAGGCCTGTAGAGAAAGAGGCCCTGGCAGGGGCATGCAGGGAAGCACAGTAAAACAGCCTTGTACTGTGAGGTTTGGAGTTTGCATTTGTGGGGGTTGAGGGGCCAGATTGTCAGAGTGAACTGGAAGGAATGTTGTATGACTTAATACGCGAGTGATAGTTAGTTACCCCAAGAGTTACCTCTTCTATAGATGATAGTCTTCCATTTTACTGTATCATTTTGCACACCACTTTCACTGCCTATTTTGTATTATTCTTGAAGAGCTGTGTTAGTCTTTGACATCGAAATTTCTACAGCGAATGAGTGGTCTGGTCTTTCCGGGCTCAAGGCCTCATGGCTTGTAACAGTAGCCTCAGCATTTATAATCTTGTCTTTTCCTCAGAGTCCTGTACTGGGTGTAGGGGAGCAGTCTGCCAAGTAGATATTTCACTGAGGTGTGGCGTGCATGTTTTCAATTAAATGTGAGCGTGCTATGTGGAACTTTTATTTACAAAGTAGAAACGTATTCTTTTTGCTGCTCTACATACTCGGGGTACAGCAAATAAGGGTTAGTGGGGAAATCCTCTTAGCTTTAGAGCTCGTTCAACTAACTCCGTGGCTTAGAATTAGCCCTTGGCCAAGGTAACAGACGGGCAACTTTGACCTTCCACAAAATGGATCAGTTGCATTAAAATTGCTTCTGATAGTGTTCTCTTATATTGTTTAGAACAAATCACACTGTTTTGTGAAATTAAGTTATTTTCCAAAATATTGTTTATTTTTCTCCCCTTTCTTTAAAGTCGTTATGAAACAGAAGTAGTAACGAATTCGTGATGAAACCGAAGTAGTAACGAAGAGTAAAGTTCTCTATTTTGACATGCATCTATCTAAATTAAATGAGTTATTGTAAAAGAAAAAAAAAATTGGACTGGGACTTCGGTCCATTGGTTCTTGGTTGGATGGTGGCAGTTTTTAAGAAATGGGTTGGGTTTAAGTGGACTAAATGTTTGGAGAAGTCCGGCAGACGGCAGCAGAGAGAAGTCTATTTAACCACAAAGTTGAGTTGTGACATTTTGATAAAAAATAACGGGGTCAAACATGAAATTTAAATCTACATGTATTAATTGTTCCCAGTACGATCAGTAACACGAAAAATAGCTATGGTGAATATATTTTCATTGTTTTTTTTTTTTTATTGTGAAAAGGTTTCAGCTCCACCCATGTTGATAAATGGTTATTTTAACTGCTGGTGTGTATTTTGTTTTATCTCTGTCGTAATTTCACAGATATGCCAAACACTGTTCCTTTATACAGTAATTACATGTTATCTTTTTCTCTTAGTGGCACACTCGGACTCCGTGTAAACGTGGGATTTCGACCATGAGCTCAGTCGCTGTACTTACGCAAGAAAGCTTTAATGAGCATCGCAGTGGCCTTCTGCCAGAGCAGGTCAAATGTATGTGGCCATTTTAGCAATTTCTGACTTACCAGTAACCATTCTCTGGCAAAGTTAATGTTATATTTTGTACCTCTCTCTTCCTATTAGCTGCTGTGGCAGGCCGTAGTGGTGCCGAAGATGAGGATAGTCTTCCCACCTACAAGGATGCCTTTCCCCCTCTGCCTGAAAAGCCTTTGCCAGAGGGGGTACAGGAGACTGGAAATGCCTGGACGACTAAGATCAAACCTCTCAAGTCCTCAGTAATCACCCAGGTACAGTCATCAAGCTTGTTACAGTCACTATTGTACGTTGGGAATTAGTGTCGGGCTATATGCTCAATTGTCATATCGTCCTATCGTCAGCCTGTGAGATCGCCGATACACGATATTACGCTAATTTATTTATTTATTTACTTGGTTTCATTGCCGAAAAGTGAACCAACTCCAGCGTAAGGCCAAAAGCAGCCTAATGTTTTTAATATGACTGAATTTGTATTTAACATAACAGTTTAATAGAAACATTGTAAGTACTAATTATAATGCTTACATTTCCTCAGTTATTCAAAAAGCAGCTACAGAAAACGAGCAAAGAACATTTACATTACCAAAGAACATCACTGACTCAGTCTAGCGCGAGTTTATGCGGTTTAAAAAAACATTCCCAGTGAAGCCATCTACACTGTATGATGAATAAATCTCTTATACTTCCATCGCATGTGCATCAACCCTTTGTTGTTTATGATGTGAGAATTCGCAAGTCAGAATTCAGTCAGCAAATGCGCACTGGACAACAAAACTCTCCTGTTTCAGCGGTGGCTCATCTGAATGCCTCTGATTGGCCATTGCATTCAGAAACTCAACAGAATCGTGTGTGATTTGCAGTTATATAACACGCAACACTGTAAAAACGTGGAGAAAGGAATATGATGGAACAAATAAGCCCTAATATTAATTGGATGCATTACTAGCCTAATAATAATAACTGTCTTGCTATAAGCTAAGGCATCAGCCACAGGCAATACCTCTGACTATCATAAATACACTATACTATCGTCTATCGGCACCATATCAGGGAATATTGATTCAAGGGTTTGACTGGTTTCCACTTTGATAAATACAGGTTTTCCATGTGCCTCTGGAAGAGCGCAAGTACAAGGACATGAACCAGTTTGGAGAAGGAGACCAGGCTAAAGTTTGTCTTGACATTATGCACAAGACTGGAGCCCACCTGGAACTCTCCATGGCTAAAGACCAAGGCCTCTCCATAATGGTCTCTGGTCATTGTTTACAATACAACCGGAGCTATGTTGAGGGGCGGGATGTTTAGACGCACGCTAGAGGCGGTTTAGCCAATCAACACACTGGGCCAGCTAATCAATCAGAGCCCATCGTGTATTTCTGAGGGAGGGGCTTCATAAAAGCAGGAAATAATGGTCATGAAGATAACCTGATAATGCTTATCAGCTTGTCCGTGTAAGCCAGAATTACAATATTTGTAACTTCTGTATTTACTTGACTACAGGCTTCAGCTACTGTGGCCATCCCCAAAGAACATCATCGCTTTGTCATTGGCAAGAGTGGGGAGAAGCTGCAGGAGCTCGAACTGAAGACTGCCACCAAGATCCAGATCCCTAGACCCGAAGACCCCAGTAACCTCATCAAGATCTCTGGAACCAAGGAAGGCTTGGAGAAGGCCAAGCACGAGATCCTGCTCATCTCTGCTGAGCAGGTCTGGAGCTTAATTTCAATTTAGGCTTTTGTTTTCTTGCTAATCACAAGCTGTCATTTTATTAGTTTTAGTCACGTTCATACTCTTTTTAGTCTAGTCAAGTTTTAGTCAACTAAAAACTAAAAGTCATTTTAGTCTTATTTTAGTCAGAATTATCCACGACTATTTTCGTCTAGTTTTAGTCGACGAAAACTGATGACATTTTAGTCTAGTTTTAGTCGACGAAAACTGATGACATTTAGTCTAATTTTAGAAAATGAAAATTGTATTTTAGTCTCTTTTTAGAAATGCAATTCTATTTAACCCAGTCAATATAGTATAAGTACCTAGTAGTATAGA
>NW_015542493.1:858096-865268 GCF_001515605.1 Sinocyclocheilus anshuiensis
CACGTGAAAGTGAAACCTGAGCGGTGAACTAATTTTCGGCAGCCGGAATTTCAGTGCATCTCTAATTATTGGCGACATTAGAAATGGATATTATATAATGCTTTTTTTGAACATTTTAGCAATTTAAAAATATTAAAAAAGGATTTTTTACACGGCACCCCTGCTCTCGACAGACGTGGCACCCCGGTTGGGAAACACTGCTCTAAATGCCGCGAGTGGGGCTTGAGGAAGTGACGTTGCCTGCGTCTGCGCAGTGCGACCTGATGCAGCCCCTGAAGTGAGACACAGGAAACAGAAATACTGCAACATAATAATAATAACGCGACTAAACGAGACGAAATAACGTTATAACATTTCGTTTCGTCTCGTTTTGGTCAACGAAAATGAAGAGACATTTTAGCATAGTTTATTTTGTAAACCACATTTAGTCTCGTTTTTATTCGTCAACAATATTGCATTATACATTTAATTATAGTCATCGTCACATGACCAGCATTTACATTGCGTCTCGTTTTCGTCACGTGATAAAGGTTCGTTGATGACGATATTTAGTCATAATTTTTGTTGACGAAAGCAACAGTATCTGAAATGTCATTTCAGTTTAAGCTTTTTTTTTTTTTGCTTATCACACGGTTGCAAATCAGATGATGTGGGATAGTGCTAATTATTTATTTACTCATTTATTGAGTAATAAACAACACCGTAAATGATGGTTTCATTAAATCATTGCAGGATAAGCGTGCTGTGGAGAGAATGAACATTGAAAAGGTGTATCATCCCTTCATCACTGGAGCTTATAACAAGCTGGTGGGGGAATGGATGCAGGAGACAGGAGCCCGCATTAATGTCCCTCCACCAAGTGTGAACAAAACGGAGATCGTCATCACTGGGGAGAAAGAGCAGGTGGCCCTGGCCATGGCCAAGATCAAGAAGATTTATGAGGAGAAGGTGAGCAATGACCAAAATCCACAGTATGCTTCTGAAACACAGGGCTGAATTTCTATGTGAAAGAAGTAATGATTTTAAATGCGGCCTTTTGCTCATTTCAGAAGAAGAATGCTACCACTATTGCAGTGGAGGTGAAGAAATCTCAGCACAAGTATGTGATTGGGCCTAAGGGTAACACCCTGCAAGAGATCTTGGACAGGACGGGCGTCTCGGTCGAGATCCCACCCCTCGACAGCAGCTCAGAGACAGTAATCCTGCGTGGGGAGCCAGACCGGCTGGGCCAGGCACTCACTGAAGTGTATGCCAAGGTAAACAAGCTTGTTTTCCTCTCCCCTGCATGTTTCAGTACAAGAATTCCTTCCCTCAAGCTCTCTTTTGCACGCTTCTCTTTTAGCTTTAATTTAGGAAATGTATTGAAAATCTTACCACAGAAATGCTATCAATTTGACTGTGTAACCTTTGACCCTTACTCTTTTTCTACAGGCCAACAGCTACACTGTGTCCTCGGTCTCTGCTCCCTCTTGGCTTCATCGTTTCATTATTGGCAAGAAAGGACAGAATCTGGCAAAGATCACACAGCAAATGCCCAAGGCGAGTCAACTTTCCGCTAATCAAGTCAGAGTGCTAAGCCAGATTTCTCCATTGTCTTGCTCAATGAGAGAAATGTGTACATTTGGCGTATGTTCAGTAGATGTTTTTGACCAGAGTAACATGTCAGAGTGACCGTACAAAGGTCACAGTAGTTGTCAACCTGCACCGGTAGTTTAGAATGACACTGGAATCTAGCCAAGAAGAAACACCCAAGAGTCGCAAATACATTAGTTTATTTTGTATTAGTCTATTAAAATAATACATAACCAGATGCTATTGTATGAGTATGTATAGTATTGTATACACACCCTCATGTTGTTCCAAACCCGACAAAACAAAATGTCTTGTTTGTTCACGAAACAAAATTTTAATGAAACCTGAGATATTTCTGTTCCTGTATTGAAAGACTTTTACACCAATCTTGACGCTTCATAAAGACATGGTAAAATGAATCCTAATGAATCGTTTAATAGACACTTCTGAACAGACATGATGAACTGAATTAATTTAGCCTGTTATTTGCATATGAACATTCATTAATGCAGATACATTGAACTTCTTGAAGCATCAAAGTTTTGGTGGAATGGGCTATGAATGGATGGACAAATTCCTCAGGTTTTATTAAAATCTCTTCATTTGTGTTTGAAAGATGAATGGAAGTTTTATAGGTTTGGAACCAAATGAGGATAAGTAAATTACTGAATTTTGAACCGTTTGAAATATCAGGTCAGTAAGGCCCAATCCCAATTCTACCCCTTAGCCCTTCCCCTTTCCCCTACCCCTCCGTTTTGCGCGTTCACGTGAAGGGGTAGGGGTGTCTCGATTCTCTTGGTTGGAGGGGTAAGGGGAAGGTTTATTAATAAAAGTCGTGGGGCAGCGTTGACCAGTTTCTTTTCTCGTGTGTGTGGTGTGTGTGTAGCGCATTAATATAGAACGGTAAGGCTCTGATGCACACCAGTATAGGTGTGTGTATTGCAGGAGCTAGATGACGTGTGACTGCATAGTAGTGGTGTCCCAATTCTTAGGGAAATATTTTCTCCCCTACCCCTTGACACTCTGTTTCAAGGGGGAAGGGGTAGGCGGAGGGGAAGGGGTATAAAATAGAATTGGGATTGGGCCTAAGACTGCTCTGTGTTTATCAACAGGTGCACATTGAGTTCACCGAGGGAGAGGACAAGATCACGCTGGAGGGTCCCACCAAAGATGTACAGATAGTACAGGGCCAGATTGAAGCCATTGTTACAGATCTGGTAAGACTTTAATTTCCCTATTTCAAGGCAAATGCTTTCACTTGCATTGTTATATTTAGGCATATATTGGCCTCAGTGTGTCCTAAACAATTTGGTTGATTTTCATGTATTTATAAAAGGTTAACCGAATGGACTACACAGAGATTAGCGTGGACCCCAAGTTCCACCGACACTTAATTGGGAAAGGCGGTGCAAACAGTGAGTATAGCTGTTTTGATGTTTATAGCAGATATTATGTGAACACATTCATGTATCCTTCATAAACCCATTTTTTCCCCCTCCGCATCTAGTTAACCGCATAAAGGAGCAGCACAAAGTGTCAGTCCGCATTCCACCTGACAACGAGAAGAGCAACCTGATCCGTATTGAGGGTGACCCCCAGGGCGTGCAGGAGGCCAAGAAGGAGCTGCTGGAGCTCGCGTCACGCATGGCAAGTTGGATAGATTTGTAATTGAATAAAGCAGGCTCTGTTTACCATATTCTCTCCACAGTGTTTTTTAGGTTAGTGTTTACCAGTTATGTGCTTGTATCGTTTGCGTTTGTCTTAGATGATTTACTTTAGGTTACGGTCTGCTGTAAATTTATTTGCGTAATGCTTAAATTGGAGTCAGGTGCGTGTGTAGTTAGCGGAAAAAAACATCCGTAGGCTCTACAGCCTCCAGAGTATAAAGTCCTCTGGGCTATTTGCTGGAGTTGCCTGGCAACTCTTGACTGAAAGTCTCTAAGAATGTCAGGATTTCAACAGGAGAATGAGCGTACAAAGGACATGATCATTGAACAGCGTTTTCATCGAGCCATCATCGGACAGAAAGGGGAGAAAATTAAGGAAATTCGGGATAAGTTCCCTGAGGTAAATGTTTTAAGATGCATGGCATATTTTTTCAATGTCACATTTCTGTGTCTTATAATAAAGAAAACACTTTTTTTTTTTTCTCCTCCTCGCTTTCAGGGTATCATCAACTTCCCTGACCCAACGCAGAAAAGTGACATTGTACAACTGCGTGGGCCTCGCACCGAGGTGGAAAAGTGCACAAAGTTTATGCAGAAAATGGTGGCTGAAATGGTACACACGTTTTTTTTTTCCCCTTTCTAATTTCCTGAATTTTCTATTGCCGAGTCTCATTCAACTCAGTAATTGCTGAGGTTGGGAACACTATCAGGAACACTAATTTTGGCAATGGCAAGGTTTCATTCCACTTAACATCTGGGATTTTTCATTCTTGTTATTCCCACAACGCAATTACCTTATCTATTATAATTCTATTTATTATATTCTATTTATTATACCATAGGCTGCAGTTCTGTCGTCTGCCCGGTGGATTCAGAATATTTAATCAGCTGGAAAAAGTTGTTCCATTTCGTTTCTCTGTGTGCTTATTGCTGTGACGTGCTTCCCTATTCTCATAGAATTAGATTATAAAAACTATTGTTAGGTGCAAACAGCCTTACAACTTAGTATCTTTTTTTATTTTTATAAACTCATTCAATAGGCAATGCACATGATATGAATTGAAATATGAATTTTGACATCAGCACACGTGGTACGCAGTACTCTGTGCATCCTATTAATTTTATTTATTTTTTTTAAAGCACACATACTCTTTTACAGTATACACATAATGTCTGGAGATTCACTGGACAAGGGTGAAACTTTATTGCACAAATGCCAACCGCTGGTGTTCATACATGCTTTCAAATGGAGTATACTGTGGCAGGCTGTGTGTGTGTGTGTGTAAAAGTACATTTTGGTCTTAACAGTCTGATACGACTGTCAATTTTAGCATTTCCTAAACCGTCCTATTTTTATGTTCTTTCCAGGTTGAGAACAGCTTTTCTGTCTCAGTCCCCATTTTCAAGCAATTCCACAAAAATATAATTGGCAAAGGAGGAGCAAATATAAAAAAGGTAAGAAGTTACTTTTTAGACATCTTGCACGTTCATCCATTTTCAGTCTGTTTACTTACTGGCACTATTTCTCTTTTTTTTCAGATCCGCGAAGAGACTAACACTAAGATTGATCTGCCTGCGGAAAACAGCAACTCTGAAATGATTGTCATCACAGGAAAGAAGGCAAACTGTGAGGCCGCAAAAAACAGGATCCTGGCCATTCAGAAAGAACTGGTGAGGTTTTTGTTAGTTTGATATTTGTTGTATTTTTGAAATGTCAAGTTAAAAGTCTTCCCTTATATTACTGTTAAGAAATACGCTACCATTAAACTTTGATTTCTGAAGGATCATGTGACCCTGAAGACTGGAGAAATAGCTGATAGCTTTGCCATCACAGGGAAAAAACAACAACATTTTAATAAATATTACAATGGAAAACAAATGCAATAAGCATAGGAGGCTTATTTCAAAAACCTTGTAGTGCATTTGGATGGAAGGGGATGTATGTATTTATTCATTCATTTTTTGCAGGCAAATATTACAGAGGTTGAGGTGTCCATCCCCTCAAAACTGCACAACTCCCTAATTGGCTCCAAGGGGCGTTTTGTGCGTTCCATCATGGAGGAGTGTGGTGGCGTGCACATCCATTTCCCAACAGAGGGCTCTGGCATCGATGCAGTGACAATCAGAGGCCCAGCGGAGGAGGTAGAGAAAGCCAAGAAACAGCTGCTGTCCCTGGCAGAAGAAAAGGTATGTCTGAAGGGATGGGTTTCCTTCAAGTACTTGGAACTTAAAGCCGGTAATGCTGATGTTATGCTTGGAATGTCATCTGGGCTCAGGGTTTGTTAGTACAAGTTTCCAAACTGCTTTAAACACAAGGCCAGTCATTATTGCTCTAAAAACAACCGAGTTAAGAGATTACTTAAGAGCTGTGCATTTATTGTGTGACTAAAGATGTTTGTGGTGTTTTTTTTTTTTATTAGCAAATTAAAAGCCACACAGTTGAGCTTCGTGCCAAACCTGAATACCACAAGTTCCTTATTGGAAAAGGAGGTGGAAATATCCGCAAGGTGCGGGACAGCACAGGCGCCAGGATCATCTTCCCTACTGCTGACGATAAGGATCAGGAACTGATCACAGTCATTGGTACAGAGGAAGCTGTAGCAGAAGCACAGAAGGAGCTGGAGGCACTTATTAAGAGCTTGGTTAGTCCCCATGTTCATCTCTTGTTTTTTTTTTTTTGTTTTTTTTACCCCCAACACTGATCCTCAGAAAAATTAGAATCTTCTGAATGGATAATATTTGCCCTAATGATTCTTAAATCGTATTCCTGATATCAGGATAACGTTGTAGAAGACTTCATGATTGTCGATCCCAAGCACCATCGGTTCTTCGTGGCACGTCGTGGCCAAGTCCTGAGGGACATTGCTGACGAGTATGGTGGTGTTATAGTCAGTTTCCCCCGAACTGGCTCACAGAGTGATAAGGTCACCCTAAAGGGAGCCAAAGATTGTTTGGAGGCAGCAAAGAAACGCATGCTGGAGATGATTGAGGATTTGGTAAGTAGGTAACAATCTGCAATGCATCAATGCGATTCCAATCTCAGACTGCTGCATTTGCTATTTTAAAGAGGTAACAGACTACATGTTACTCTAAATTTGCAGGATGCTCAAGTGATCATGGAGTGTGTGATCCCTCAGAAGTTCCACCGCTCCATAATGGGGCCTAAAGGCTCTCGCATACAGCAGATCACTAAAGACCACAATGTGCAGATTAAGTTTCCAGACCGAGATGACCAGCAAGGTAAATACCACAGTGAATATCAATAATTAAAAGGTCATATCATAGAAATCAAATGTTTCTTGATCTATCTTTGAAATAGAAACCACAACTCTCCCTTGTACAAAACGACCACACTGAAGGTGAAGTGCAAAAAATGGCCCATTTGAGAAGTGCAGAAATCACTCCTTACTCTTATACATCAGTGATACCAAATTTGATAAAAACTAATGTTGGGAGTAAGATGTGGGGAAGGTTTTAATCTAGAGCAGTAGTTTTTAGCTGTTTTATATTTCCATTATTTCTGCTGTAATTATGACAACAGCTGCTTGTTTTCAAATGTGTTTGTTGATAATGTGGTTAATTTAATGATTCTTGGTTATTTTTTTTTATTCCAAGAGTTATGTTCATATGGTTCTCCAGAACCATATGTTCTTCAATATTAAAAAATGTACTAATTTTTCAGGTCAAGCAATAGTTATTAAAATAGTTATGGGAAAAGTTATTTATTTATAAGGTTTTTATTTTAATTTAGAATAAGTTAAATTTTAATATAAAGAATTTAAATACTTGAGGCATCCTGCAGTCCCCTCTGAACTAGGCATGGGCTGGTATGAGATTTTGACGGTATGATAACCTTAAGCAACAATATCACGGTTTCACGGTATTGTCGTTACAGCTCTAAAATGTGTTATTTTTAAATGACTGGGTAAAAAA
>NW_015542493.1:866078-883943 GCF_001515605.1 Sinocyclocheilus anshuiensis
AAAAAGAAGAAAAATAAAGACTGACATCTTTATTTAACCTAAATCTGTAATTACAGTTATTTAATTTTAGTTATGTAATTCATATACATATCATATCATTTCATTTCATTTAGTTACATAATTTCATATACATAATTTGATTTAATAATAACCCAATTTGAAGCAAAAACAATGTTCTGACTAGCTGTGTGAAATTATACTACATGCCTGAACGAAACAAACAGCAGAAGCTCTGAATGAGACGCAGATTCACTCTCTGACAGCAGGAGGCGCTGATACTATGTTTCCTTGGTTATCGCAGTAAACAAAGCAGAGCTGCGCTGAAACACTGCTTTAATGTGAATTATACGAGATGAAAAGAAAATACCATCTAAACGTTTCTGAAGACGGTCCGTTCCCCTCAGAAACATATTCATATAAACCCCAAATCAATATTTAGGATTTTCTTCCAATAGTTCGTGCATCATGAACAGTGAGTGATCTGCCTGCTACAGTATTTTTCTCTGTGCGTCCGTCTTTAGCGTCTCTGGCCTGTGTTAATGGGCGTTTACGGACTTCATATTTTCACATAAATGACATTTGGAAAATGAAATGCATTGCAACGCAGTTTGTGCGAGTCCAGAAATTTTCAAATCGCGGTATACCTTGAACCCGGTAATCGGCCCATGCCTACTCTGAACATTTACATTTATGGGTTTTGCAGAGGCCTTAATCTGAAATTTACTGAGGCCCCTTTCTGTCTCTCTATGTCTCTATCTATTACATGTATAATCTGCAAGCTGTCTGTTTTACTCAGCTCCATCAGCTGATGCTCCAGTTCAGGAGAATGGAGAGGCCAATGGAGAGGTGAAGGAGCCTGCTGATCCTTTAGTCCCAAAGAAGTGTGATGTCATTGTGCTCTCTGGCCGCAAAGAGAGATGTGAAGCTGCTGTTGAAGCGCTAAAGGTGCGACTCCCTAGTGAAATTTCCTTCTATGCAGAAGTTCTTGTTTTTTATGTTCTTGGTGCGTTTAGTCAAATGCTATAACAAATATTCGTCCTTTTAGGCTTTGGTTCCTGTAACCATTGCGGTGGAAGTGCCTTTTGAGCTTCATCGCTACATCATTGGTCAGAAAGGAAGTGGAATCCGCAAGATGATGGATGAGTTTGAGGTTAGTCTCTTCACAGCTGATTTCAGTGGAATTCTAAATCTGTTTCTACATCAGGAGTCAAGTCATATAAATGGCTAGCTATTTATAACTAAAGATTTTAACAGTATTTTCTTGCTACTGTCCTGACAAATATATTTTCCTCCCAGGTTAATATTCAAGTGCCTGCTCATGAGTTACAGTCTGACATTATCTCCGTTACTGGCCTGGCCTCCCACCTTGACCGCGCTAAAGAGGGTCTTCTTGAGCGTGTCAAAGAGCTACAGGCTGAACAGGAGGATCGGGTGAGTTTGAAGCCTGAATAGCAAATGAAACCAATGCAAAATGATTTCCACTTGGTAATCACACATTCTGTGAATTATATATTTTAAATGTATATTTTTGTCCGCAGGCTCTCAGGAGCTTCAAGCTGACCATCACTGTGGATCCCAAGTATCACCCCAAGATCATTGGACGCAAGGGTGCCATAATCACCCAAATCCGCAATGAGCATGAGGTCAACATTCAGTTTCCAGAGAAAAATGATGAGAACCAGGTAACAGGCTGGAGCCTAAAAACAACTTATTTTTCTTCAAAAACATGCCTTTTTTGGAAATGACCAAGAAATTTATTTATTTTTTTAATTGATTTGGTCTTCTAGGATCAGATTACCATTACTGGCTATGAGCAGAATGCTGTGGCGGCACGCGATGCTATTCAGGCTATAGTGCATGAACTGGAAGAAATGATCTCGGAGGACATCACCCTGGACAGCAGAGTCCATGCTCGCATAATAGGGGCACGTGGCAAGGGAATTCGCAAAATCATGGATGAGTTTAAGGTGAGATGGTAAAGGTGTCACATCTTCAATCACTCATTTCATACAAAGTATTTGACTTCCTCTGTTTAAAGGGGTCATATGATGTTGCTAAAAATAACATTATTTTGTGTATTTGGTGTCATGAAATGTGTTTATGCGGTTTAAGGTTCAAAAAAACACATTATTTTCCACATACTGTACATTATTGTTTCTCCTCTATGCCCTGCCTTTCTGAAACGTGTCGATTTTTACAAAGCTCATCGGTCTGAAAAGCGAGGTGTGCTCTGATTGGCCAGCTATCCAGTGCGTTGTGATTGGCCGAATACCTCAAGCGTGTGACGGAAATGTTACGCCCCTTGCCATATTGTGATGCCTTGTCCTGGCCGGAGCGACGAGACAAAAACATTAAAACCCATTATAAACGAGGCATTTGTTGCATCCAGTGGGGACATAATTACGGATTATAATGACTTATACTGTCTTTTTACGCGTTACATTGCATTGCGCCAAGTAAACATAAAACCTAATCACGATTAGACGGTTATTTAATTATCGCGACAGGCCTAATACAGTATGGCAACCGCACTCGCGTCCATATTTTAACGCTTGTCATAGCTATGTGAAAATAAGTGTATAATTGTAACAGTTCATTGCTGGAGATGAGCTGAATGAGAGGGAGAGATGCAGAGCAGGGGGACGCGAGAAACAGTATTAAGAACCGCTGCTTTTGAACATTGATTTTGAAACTTGTGAATCCATTAGAATCGTTAGAAGACAGAATCATGATTCACGAGAAGAATCTTGTAGTCCCTACCAGCCGTTTTTGTAGGCATTAAACTGCCAGAATTTTAAAAGACGATATCTCCGTTTGCATTGAACTTTCAGCTTCGTAACTTTGCAGATATTGTTTATGCTCAAACAGCAACATTACACACTAACTAACGTTAAAAAAGTGAAATCGCAATCAACCACCCCTTTAAAAATGTTTTCATAAATACATAATTTTAACAACAGTCTGTATAATTTGTTTTACCTTTTTCAGGTTGATGTTCGATTCCCTCAGAGTGGAGCTGCAGATCCCAATTTAGTGACTGTGACTGGCCGTCCAGAACAGGTTGATGAAGCCATTGATCACCTTCTAAACCTGGAGGAGGAATATGTAAGAACATGATATACTTTGGCAGAAGAAATTAAACTTAAATAATTATTATTAAATTGACAAAAAGGTAATTTTTCATCTTTGCCCTCAGATGGCTGACATGGTTGAAAATGAAGCCAAAATGGCCTATATGAAGCCTTCTGGTTCCACTGCCTCCAGCATGGAAGAACCACGAGGCCCATCCAAGGGCTTTGTTGTGCGGGAGGCTCCTTGGGCCATTGGCAATGAAAAGGTAAACTAATGCTGTGTGTTCAGTGCCATATACGGTGCTGGAAAATTGTAATCAGTCATGAATTTTATGCATAATTCTAATAATGTAATTAAACCTGTTGTTGCTTGTTTTTTTCTGGTTTTAGGCCCCCGATATGAGCAGTTCTGAGGAATTCCCCAGTTTTGGTGCACCTGTGACTAATGCGAGATCATCTCCATGGGGACCCAAACGTTTTTGAAATGTGTGTCCTTCAATGGTTATGTTGCAACCCCAGGTTCCCCCTTACTATAATCCCTCATTTGACCCATTTGGATGTGGACGGACCACTTACCCTGACCCCTAATATATCAGCACATTTCCTCTGCTCAGATTACTTCTGCTAATAAGGGTCTTGATGATTCTCTCAGTGGCCCTTATAAAGGTTCAGTGACCCTTTTACAAGGTTCACCTGAATTGGTATGAAGTGATTCAACATGTTTGCATTTTCAGAGAGAATCACAAATTGAAGGAAAACAAAAGTAGTCCTGGCCATGCTTCAGGTCTGCAACGATCCAGGTTTAATTTTTGATATGATGCCATTAAAAAAAACATTGAATTACAAAGGTTATTTCTTGGGTTTATTAAGCTGCTTTGTCTCATAGATGCCTTTGCAATGGGGTTTGGGGAAAAATATACTGTATACCTCTGAAAGATATTGCTACTGGTTGAAGTCAGATTCATTCATCGGAAATGGGTAACCAGCTGTATTTCTGTCTAGTTCCCTAGGGTAGCCGTTTTGTTGCATACATTTCACTTCTCTTTCCCCATTCCTAATTTCCTAACGCTGGGAAGTGATGCAGCCTTTACAGCTTTCCAACTTAAAGAGGGACTCTTTATTACAGAAGTATTTTCAAACTGCCATTTGCTTTGGACGTCCCAGGGATGTAGTCACTCGTCAAGCAAAAGTCCCAAGGTTACCAAAGTCTCTAAAACGTACACTAACCTGCTTATCCTTTTTTCATTTTGTTTTTGATATTCACAAATCATGTTTATTAAAGCTTATAATATTTGGAAGGATGAAAAAAGACAATTTTGTGCCAATGAAATGTCATGTGTTACTCATTCTTGCTAATGGGTCAGTGTCCAGCCCCTTTTTGTCTTCCAGTTGCTATGCAGGTTGGTCTGAAACCATAGCAATGGCCCTCTTAAAAGCCTTAAGAATTATGCAAAAATGACAAAGGAAACGATAATGGATAACACTGGAAAATAAACAGTCCAAAAAGCAAAATAAAAATTGAAAATGTATCTGCACTTGTTGTGGCGATACTGATTTCTTACACATTCACAATAACCATTGATAATGTACGATGTGTTTATGGCATAAGTTAGAATTGCTCTCATAGAAGGACCCCATCAGACCCTCTTGACCTTCGAGGGAATGCTGATAGGGTGTTTCTGAAAACTGCAGTTATTTTCACCTGCAAAATCATGCACATTAAGGAAATGGACAAGAATGTTTCTCCATATATTAAAGTATTTAAACTGACGGTATAGCTCCTGAGCTGGTCAATGAAGCTATTGATGACCTATTAAACCAGGGCAGGAATTATACTTTGGCATAAGATGTGTATTTGCAAAAAGGCAAAAGAGAAGGTAAAATACACTTCAACTGAGAAAGATATACTCCGTTGTGCATAGCCACCAATTGATTTCAATGTAAAGATGACATATTAATACTTTTAATATATATATATATTTTTTTTAACCAAGCAAAGAATTTTACATTTCTGGATTTAATATATTTTTGCATAGATTTTGTATCGGTGCAGAATGTGGTAAATTACTAAATATAAATGCACTTGTTACAAAGTGTATATTGATGGGCAAAAATATTTATAAATTATAGTTAATATTTTATGCTCAGTGACTCCTTTCAATATATATCGAACTTTTAATCGGTTACAAAAACGAAAGGTTTTAATCAATTTGTGTTCATGTAATAAATGGCAGAAATAAATGACAAAATCATGATTGGCCAGTACGGGGATCGAACCCGCGACCTTGGCGTTATTAGCACCACGCTCTAACCAACTGAGCTAACCGGCCATTCAATTAAATTTCCCAATCAATACTATAGAGAGGCTCCCCAGTGAGTTTAATCCTTGGGTCCCCTGTGTGAATGTACACTTACAGTATTTACGCTTATTATGCTGTTACAGTGTTTTTATTAAAACATGACATAAAAAAACAAATCAGAAATTCTAGACACATGGTACACGACACATCATTCAAAAACAATACGAAATAGATTACTGCTGTGGCTCGTTGGTCTAGGGGTATGATTCTCGCTTTGGGTGCGAGAGGTCCCGGGTTCAAATCCCGGACGAGCCCGTTCTTTTTGAAGCGTTTAGGAAGAAACCGAAGGAAGTTTCACAGTTTTATTTTAGTGTGCACTTTACGATTAGTCTACAATAAATAAATGACAATTGTGAGGAATGGGAATGTTTCATGGAATTACATGCAAAACACTTTAATACATGTGCGTTGGTGGTATAGTGGTTAGCATAGATGCCTTCCAAACAGTTGACCCGGGTTCGATTTCCGGCCAACGCAATAACTCTTTTGCATCATCTTAGCAGTGGTAATGTATTCTTCATACTTTTATGAGCGATATAACTGTCCCACAAAACCACCAGACCTTTAAGAAAAGTTAGCTTTTTGCTGATAGGTGAGTAAATTTTATAGGTAAACATAAAAATTTGATGTAAACTTATGGTTTTATATATATTTTTTTTATTTGCTCCCGGTTGCGTATTTATTAGCAAAAAATGTAAATTTAGTTATTATAGTGCCACCTCGTGGCCAACTTTCACATAATTTGGTACAAATAATTGTTTCCACATTATTTCTTTTTAAATCCACACCATTTTTGTAATGATAGGCCATTAACATTTAATGTTATAGCTGCTGAAATTTGATCACCACTAATGTTTCCATTATTATTTAATTCCAATTACTGTTTAATTACCTGGAAGCAGTTACAACTGGTTTGAATAAGTAAGGAATTTTAGTTGTAGTACTCTATAGGTGCAATTTTGTCGTATGTTTAAGTGTGTCCTGTGGCCTATGTGTATGTTTGAACGCTGCACTACGTTCAGGAGATATATTTCAATTCGTCTGCTGTTTTTATCTTCGTTTAGCTTTGCAACACTTCAATTAGAATTAATCAACATTTGATTTATTTATTTATTTACCTAACTCCCTACCTATAGGTATACCAGAACCATCCCTAGCTAGCTGCTATGTGCAAAAATTTGTGAAGTTCGGATTAAAGGCACAATATGTAAGATTTTTGTTATTAAAATATCCAAAACCCACTAGAACAGTGTTATATATTTTGCTGACTTGTGTACTTACATTATCCCAAATGTTTCGCGCACATTTCCGTCACACGCTTGAGGTATTCGGCCAATCACAACGCACTGAATAGCTGGCCAATCAGAGCACACCTCGCTTTTCAGACCGATGAGCTTTGTAAAAATCGACGGGTATCAGAAAGGCGGGGCATAGAGGAGAAACAATGATGTACTGTACATTATATATACTGTACCATTTGGTCGCAGTCTGGAGCCCTGCTCACCCTGCTCACGGCGTCATCAAACTAAGCCTTTGCCTCTTTGTTTATTTTGAATACGAAAAATAATTAAAAAAAAGTACGTCTTTAACGGCCAACGAGGAGATAAAAAAAAAAAATATATATATATATATTTTTAGATAACACTAAATAGCGGATTTATTTATAGACAGAAATTAAATCATACATTCTGTATGTTTTACACCCTGATTCAGGGAAAATAGAATTTTGTTCCTAGCACTTCCAGAGTTCTGATCCAAAACGCCACCTAGTGTCGGGCGGATGTGTGTCTGTGCGCCTGAGTCAGTGTTGCCAATTTAGCAATTTTGTTGCTAAATTTAGCAACTTTTCAGACTACCCTAGCAACTTTTTCTTCCAAAAGCACCTAGCAACAAATTTAGCTGTTTTTAAAATTTATTTGGCAACTTTTAGCAACTTTTGATATGTGACACTCAAACGATAAAACAACATTTTCCAGCTAAATTACACAAAAAAGAGGAAACCAAAGATGCTTAGCAGTACACACAACACATGAATTAATTTAGCTGCTGTTTTCAGTTGTTCAATTTAATAATAATAATAATTGAATCATTGTTCATTTATGATAAACCTTGTTAGTAGCTTGTACCTGTGATTGCTGATCAGTTTGTACACTGTTAGAAAAATTGCTAGAAAAATGGAAAAGGTACTAGTAATTTTCCAGGACATATCTGTTATCCATTATACGTTGTAACCCTGTAACCCGAAAACACAAAATACAATGCGCAATTTAAAATGCAGGTAAAAAAAAAACCTGTGTAAAATCAATACAGAAAATTCCGTCATATTAACATAGTAAGATTGTGCCCTGTTTTTACAGACTCTTCTTAAGAGTGTAGCATACTAACTAACTACTAATACACTGCTTAAAATTATAATTGTTCAGAATGTATAGTTTTACTAGTTTACTAGCTAATAACAAATCTTAAATTGTTCAATAATTCAATGTTGTATTTAAAAATACAGTTATTTACATTGTAATATTATATTATGCATTTACATTATTTTATTAACAAATCTAAATAAAAAAAATTTTTTTGGTTGAGATCTGATGCAGTGACACAATTTTACGTCATGATTACGGAATGACGTCATCACATGATGACATCAAAATGTCATTTAGCAACTTTTAGCAACAAATCAACCTTCCTTTAGCAACTTCCACTGAAAATTAGTTGGCAACAGTGCTCAGATCCACTCTAGACTGATTAAACCAGCAGCGTTCACTTTCCCAGAGTCCTTCTGCTCCACACATCAAATATAAACGCCGTCTCTCTGTGGATCTCTCCACTAAAGTGCTACTGTAATGAAAAACCACACGCATGACGAATGAGCAAAACATCTGGCATGCTTCCATTGGTGGTGTTTATTGGTTTTGATAAACAATCATAACTGATTATGTAGGAGTGTCCGAAGCGCTTTACCGGCAGCGTGTGTTTATATTCTGATATTTAACGTTTTATTGGCTGTGTTGTAGTGTAAACTTCACACCTGTTCATGCATGTATTTAGTGTTTAATGTCCACCGGCTAACATGAGAAACACATTCTGACTGTTTTCACTCGCATACCATTAGTACACTTCATAGTGTACTAGATCAAGAGTAGTATGTTTTGTCTAATCTAGTATGGAAGGCCTGTATTATTTCTGCAGGATTTGTTTGCATCCGTTCGTGTTTTTTACCCACAAAACAGAGGAGGAGGTGCTTTTGGATTTCCATTTCAGTTTAAGTTTGCAAACCCAAAAGTTACATCATTTTGACTTTTTTAAGCTGAATTTATTTAGCAAGTGCTAACATGCTAATGCTAACGGTAAACAACAAAGGGGTTTATGGGATCAGGAGTTCACTAAGTCTTAAACCATAAAATCAAAAACTAATTTTCATTTGGTTTAACTTCATGTACTAACATAACGAAAAAATAAAATGTTAAAAAAAAACTATAGATACATATTTTTGCATTGCACTAAACAAGATTACTGAAGCTTTAACTAAAATTAAAGTGAAAACAGGAAAATATAAAAAATGAAAACAAATCCTTTAAAAAAGATTAAAAATGACAAAAACACACAACTAAATTACTGACACTTTAACAAATGAAAATGGATAATATAAAATATTCAAAATATTAATAAAATGTATACTAGTCATGATAACATGAATAAAACTGACAGAAATACTCAAGATTGCTAAAACATTCAAATTTAAATGTAAATAATTAACTACAATAATAATAACTAGTAATAAATAGTAAACTAGTTCAAAATATTTATAAAAACTATAATAGTCACTTAAAGTTAAATTATAAAAACATGCAACAATAACCAAAATTAACTAAAATTTTAATGAAAATGAGAAAATATAAAAAACTAATTCAAAATAATAATAAACTATAGAATAAATCACAGGATAAAATTACTTCAAAATTTAAATGAAAATATCAAATAATTCAAAATATTAGTAAAAACTAATGTTTTTTAAAATTATTAAAAATGACAAATGCAACAATTACTAAAACTACAATTTAAATGAATGTTAAAATAAAAAAAAACTATAGTAGTCATATTGGAAAAAAAAAAACTGGCAACTAAACTAAAACTAGCTCAAATGTAAACAAAAATGGAAAAATATAAAAGTATTAATAAATTCAAAATATTCATAACTATAATAGCATCTCGGTACTAAAACTGTTAGGTTTGTATTTTAGCGCTTTTATTGTATGTTAGCAGTATCCTGGAGCATCATGGGAAGAGCAATCAACCAGCACATCCAAAACCCACTAGAACAGTGTTATATATTTTGCTGACTTGTGTACTTACATTATCCCAAATGTTTCGCGCACATTTCCGTCACACGCTTGAGGTATTCGGCCAATCACAACGCACTGAATAGCTGGCCAATCAGAGCACACCTCGCTTTTCAGACCGATGAGCTTTGTAAAAATCGACGGGTATCAGAAAGGCGGGGCATAGAGGAGAAACAATGATGTACTGTACATTATATATACTGTACCATTTGGTCGCAGTCTGGAGCCCTGCTCACCCTGCTCACGGCGTCATCAAACTAAGCCTTTGCCTCTTTGTTTATTTTGAATACGAAAAATAATTAAAAAAAAGTACGTCTTTAACGGCCAACGAGGAGCTAAAAAAAAAAAATATATATATATATATTTTTAGATAACACTAAATAGCGGATTTATTTATAGACAGAAATTAAATCATACATTCTGTATGTTTTACACCCTGATTCAGGGAAAATAGAATTTTGTTCCTAGCACTTCCAGAGTTCTGATCCAAAACGCCACCTAGTGTCGGGCGGATGTGTGTCTGTGCGCCTGAGTCAGTGTTGCCAATTTAGCAATTTTGTTGCTAAATTTAGCAACTTTTCAGACTACCCTAGCAACTTTTTCTTCCAAAAGCACCTAGCAACAAATTTAGCTGTTTTTAAAATTTATTTGGCAACTTTTAGCAACTTTTGATATGTGACACTCAAACGATAAAACGACATTTTCCAGCTAAATTACACAAAAAAGAGGAAACCAAAGATGCTTAGCAGTACACACAACACATGAATTAATTTAGCTGCTGTTTTCAGTTGTTCAATTTAATAATAATAATCATTGAATCATTGTTCATTTATGATAAACCTTGTTAGTAGCTTGTACCTGTGATTGTTGATCAGTTTGTACACTGTTAGAAAAATTGCTAGAAAAATGGAAAAGGTACTAGTAATTTTCCAGGACATTCTCCATTCTCCATTGTAACCCGAAAACACAAAATACAAAGCGTAATTTAAAATGCAGGTAAAAAACCAATATGCAAAATTATTTCATATTAACATAGTAGATTGTGCCCTATTCTTACAGGCTTTTCTAATGCAGGTAAAAAAAAAACCTGTGTAAAATCAATACAGAAAATCCCGTCATATTAACATAGTAAGATTCTGCCCTGGTTTTACAGACTCTTCTTAAGAGTGTAGCATACTAACTAACTACTAATACACTGCTTAAAATTATAATTGTTCAGAATGTATAGTTTTACTAGTTTACTAGCTAATAACAAATCTTAAATTGTTCAATAATTCAATGTTGTATTTAAAAATACAGTTATTTACATTGTAATATTATATTATGCATTTACATTATTTTATTAACAAATCTAAATAAAAAAATATTTTTTTGGTTGAGATTTGATGCAGTGACACAATTTTGCGTCATGATTACGGAATGACGTCATCACATGATCACATCAAAATGTCATTTAGCAACTTTTAGCAACAAATCAACCTTGGGGAGCGGAAAATGGCGGCGTGAAGTTGACAGTGTGGGTGAATTAGTCCTTGAACGTTTGTCTATTTGCTTGTAAATTTCAGTGCGTTTCGTTTAATATTGCATGTATTTTTTGCTCTAAGCACTTTCTGATCAGTTAGGGGATCTTTTGGTTATACTTTCATTTTTATTTTTTGTGTTTGTGAAGTTTACGTGGACAGTTTAACTGTTAACACGGCTCTTTCTCCGTCGTTATTTTTATCTTTCTTGTCAGTGCCGTGATTGAACTTTCGGGAAAACTTTTTGGACTATGACAAAAGATAAAAAACGCAAATCTAAATCGATGGATTCATCTTTAAGTCTCGGTGCCTGTGTTACGGTGGACTTTGACGCAGACTCAGGTGCACTCGTTCCACTGCCTGAAACTCCGTTGAAGGAACCAAAGCACAAAAAAGGCAGGAATGATGATGCTAATGGCGATGGTGATCTGCAGTCTCCTTTAGCCACGGTAATTATAACGTCTCTCAAGTCCGTCATGAATGAAAGAGCCGACATCCTTGATAAAGGCATCGAGGAAGTAAAAAAGTCAGTTGAATTTCTGACAGAAGAAATAAAGGATGTGAAGGGAAAAGTGGAGCGAGTTGATAAACGGGTCACAACTGCGGAAAAAAGAATCGGTGAGCTGGAAAACAAAGTACAGGATCTCTCCAGATATCAGAGGAGGTGGAATCTGCGCCTTTACGGTTTGCCCGAACAACCGGGAGAAAACATCAGACAGAAAGTTTTGGATATTTGTGAGGCTGTCATCCCAACCTTTGCTGGCAAATCTCAGGAGTTCATTGATGTGGTACACCGTTTGGGGAAAGTGAGGAGCGAGAATGCTCTGTCCTCCGGTCAAAAACCTCGAGGGGTTATTCTACAGTTCACAATGCGTCACTTTCGCGACGCGCTCTGGAAAGCTGCAAAGAACTCCCCTCATCTGGCAAAACACCATTTACGGTTCGCAGAAGATCTGTCCCCCGAGGATCGAGAGCAGCGCAACAAACTTTGGCCACTGGTTGAGAAAGCTCGGCAACAAGGACGCCGCGCTTCCTTCGTTGGTCCAAAGGCGTACATTGATGGTAAAGAACTTGTTCTACAGGACATGGAGGTCACCGAGTGAATTGAGCTTGAGTTAGTTTGCTGTTTTGGTCTGCTTTTTTCAACGCGTTTTTTGGCCTAAGAATTACTTTTTATTTATTTTATTTTATTTTATTATTATTATTATTATTATTTATATATATATTTTTTTTTTACCTAGAAAATGCTAACTTAAAAGTCGGTCATTAGAATGTATATTGTACTTTGAGGTACAAATTTTTATTTATTTATTTTTTTTATTTATTTTATTATTGATTTATTTATTAATTTGATTATTGTATCGATTGTTTATTTATTTTTTCATTTTATTTGTATTATTTGTTGTTTATTATTATTATTAATATTTTGTAATTAGCTTTTTTGTCTAGAAAGACCCCAATCTTTTGTTTACAAGGGTTTTTATTTTTATTTATAGGATCTCATGGGCTGACTCACTTGTTGGTACAGTTCTGGTGTCATTGTTCAACTTACAGAAAACCTGTTTGCATTGTTACACTTTCAGATAAACATCACTTACTATTTTTAATGATTTAATTAAAAATGTCAAACATTTCAGGTTTTACTATCCTTGTGGGGATAAACAAACACACACACACACACACACACACACACACACACACACACATTTTGGATTTGGATTCACATTTTTGGATTTTTCAGCTGAAAAATTAAATGTGGTATTTTTACACTGAATTTACACAAAAATTTAGGCATTTCTAGAACATTAAGTTATTTATTAGAGCTGGGTTCTTACTGTTAAACCTGAATCATTCATTAGAATTATTTAGTAAATGTGTAATTGAAAGGCCAAGCATGTGTTTGGTGTTGCTGCTTAATGTCCATTAGATGGCAGTGTTACCCATACTTCGTCGATATAGGGGAGGCGAGGGCTAGTGTCGTTTTAAACAAACAAAAAAAATCTACTGTGAATATATCAGGGGGGATGTGTTTTTGAAAGTATGTAGATGCATAACCTAAAGACTTGACAACAAAAAAGCTACTGAAAAAGATACAGATCATTGAACACTATGTGGGGTAAGTTGTCACAGGGAACCAGCTGTTCATTAACATTAATTTGAGAAAAAAAACATATTTCTTTGATATCTAGAATATTCAAAAGAAAATCCACCTTCTAAAAATTTGTATTTACTAAACAGTAATATCAATTTAAATAATAAAATAATTATGGAAAAAAATGAATGAATTGGAAACTTACAGAAAATGTAATTTAAGGGATAGTTCACCCAAAAATGGAAATTCTGTCATTAATTACTCACCCTCATGTCGTTCCAAACCTGTAAGACCTTCACTCATCTTCGGAACACAAATTAAGATTTTTTGATGAATTCCGAGAGCTTTCTGACTAGGGCTGCACGATTAATCGAATGTGATTGTCATGCGCATTTTGTTAGTAATGCCGGTTCTGTAATCAGCAGTAAATCATCATCACATGCTTTCAGATGGAGCAGCATTTACTTCACAGAGCCGTAGTTCACAGAGAAGCTATGCAAACAGATGTCATTATCGCAAACAGCAGGAAATCACCATCACGTGCTTTCAGATGGAGCAGAATTTACTACACATAGCCGTAGTTCACGGACAAGTTACGCAAAAAAGTCGCAGACGATTTTATTGCGCGATTATGAAATCGAAGAGATCGTTTGCGATAATGACATCTGTTTGCATAGCTTCTCTGTGAACTACGGCTCTGTGAAGTAAATGCTGCTCCATCTGAAAGCATGTGAAAATGACCCTCCCACAGACAGCAACACAACTACCATGTTCAAGGCCCAGAAGGGTAGTGAGGACATCATTAAAATAGCCCATGTGACATCAGTGGTTCAACCTTAATTTTATGAAGCTACGAGAATACTTTTTGTGCGCAAAGAAAACAAAAACAACACATTTATTCAACAATTTCTTCTTTGAAGATGAACAAAGGTCTTACAGGTTTGGAACAACATGAGGGTGAGCAATTGATGACAGCATTTTCATTTTTGGATGAACTATCCCTTTAACATTTTGACAGAAGTAGCAAATTAAGAAATAGCAGGTAATAAAATTATTAATATTTTGCATATTTATTTATATTATTAATATAAATGAATATATAATGCAACATATAAAACACCACTAATATTATAAAATACTCTGATATTTATGAAATTCAAGTTATAATCTTCTTTAAATAGTTTACCCATACATTAATGTGCTTTTTTTTGGAGGACAGAATTTACACAAATTATTCTAATTTAAGCCAGTTAACCAGCCAGTGACAGCTAGTCTTGTTCTTATTCTCTATCTTTTGTTTTATCTTTTGTCTGCTCATTATTACAGAAAGTATTTGATAACAGTTTGCATGCTTCAAAATCTTAATGCATTTCATTTGAGTTTGACACATGGGGCAATAGTGAAGAAAAAAGGTTATTTACTTAGCATATATCTTTTTATTGTAACAGTCTTCATAATATTGCAGGTCATAGTAGAATGTGCTGTCCTAATTATGTGAATTGCTTTGAATGGCCAACGACAATGAAGACGGTGACCATTAGCGGATGGTTTCCGACCACTCGGGTAAAGCATGATCCGCACAGTCAATAACAAACACCGCCGTTACGTCTCCAATGTCTGTATGTACAGAGAGCAATCGAGAGAGAGAGAGAGACAACCTATTCAGAAATGAGTGACTCCTCGGGGGCAGTATGAAAATATGAAGTACTCTGACTGAGCTCTAGAAAAGGATTAATCATTTTAAATGCCACTGAAATTAAAAGGCCCCGAACAATAATTACTTCTGCTTGCTGTTGCCACCCACGCTTCCCATGACTTAACCTGTGGTCAAAGGGGGCAGAAGGATGTGTACAACCAATCAGTGAAGCCGACGCCTCAGCTCTGTTCTTTTCTTCCTCGTGCGCTCTGTTCTTTCCTTACGCTTTTTAATTGATATTCTGGGTGCTTTTCATCAAAGTCCTCCTGGGTTCAACCTTTCAGAAGCAAAACTTGACAGTGATATTTCAATCGAAATCATGCCAGAGGTAACAGCTCTACTCCAGTGTTTTTGAAATACTTGCCTTCGGTTGTAGAGAGTGAGCTTTTTCAGATTAGCGGTCAACTGATCATTTTTTTGAGTGATATTATTTTACATCCTGAATATGTGGATACACCAACACACTCTATAATCAGAATTTGTAAAAATGTTACATTTTAGTGAATTGGAGGCTAATTTGTAAAATATCATTTGTATATTTTTGTACAATCTGCTTTAGAGATGGAACTTCATGCTTACATTAATTAATTAATTAACTCCTTCATTTATTCATTTATTTGTTTTCCTAAAAAAAAAGCATGGCTGTATCCCAAATCACATATTTTCCTACTAAATAGTAGGTGAAAAACAGTATGTAAAAAGAGGATTATGCCCAAATTCACAGTATTCTTAGAACAGTAGGCGAACAGTTTCCATATGACCTATTTCTATTGAGATTCTGAAGTCTGCATTTGGTGGACACTGTACTATCCCATGAGGCCACGGGACAGGATTTGTAAAGTGGCAATGAAGCAACAAAAATGATGCTGGTATGTCTGATAACATTGATAACATGACAAATGTAGTATGTCCGGATTACATTCATACTAGAAACATTCAAACATACTTACAGTATTTGATGGTTGCCAAGTAATTGCTTACAGTTTCCATACAAATTCATACAAAATCACCACCTCGTAAAATAGTTAGGTTTTCTCATCAGACTGGGTTGGATACACCCTCTCTTCTCTTTATTATACATGTGACGTTTGTCTTTATTGTCAGAGCCCTTAACACGTTCTGTCACGTTAATCATGGATTCATATGTTGTTGTTTTTGTGTGTGTATGTTGTTTGGTAAGAGGTCAGTGTATTTGAGATGATTGTTTTTTTTTTCTTATCTGTGTGTGAGTGTGTGTTGTTAGACAGTGAGTAATGTTTTTTATTGCAAGCGCTTTGGTTCTGGCGAGTCTTGCTTCACTGAGCTGTGACACAGGGGTGCCATTCAGATCCAAAGCATGTGATGAGACTGTAAACACACTGTTGTCTTTGCATTGTACCTTTTCCTTCCAGATATTTCTGGATGAAGGGCACTCAAATAGTTTTTCAATGGGATTCATACTTATACCACAATGTTGTTCTCACTAGGGGGCCTAAGCAAACTTCCATGGGGGCATCAAGATTACAGAATGAGCATTAAATAAGCATCAAATTCTTTCCAGTTAATCACGAACCACTGAAAAGTCAAGGGGCCTTTGAATATTGTTATGTACAATGGGAAGCCTTGGAGTCAAAAAGGTTGAGAACCACTGGTCTACAAGTTAATCAGCAAAACGACATTTGCATAAACAACTTTTTTGCTTCTATTTGAGGATCGATGCTACACGATTAGTCTACTTTTGCATGACTAAATGCAAAAGTTTTGCATGACTAAATTTATTTAATTAATAAATAAAATATAAATTCTTCAGATACATTTTATTAATGTGTATCTGAAATAATGAGCTGGTCAGTTTGTAGAACGTCTATATACCAACTAATTCATAAACATTTGTGTTTCTTATACCATTTTGCTTGTGTTTAGGTTTTGCTAGTTAGCATTTTCTGGTTGATGCCATTTTTGGTTAACATTTCAAGATCATTGCTACCTGCTTAGCTTAACATCAATTGAAATTACACCTTTCAATGAAAATGAAAAACGTTTATTTGCTGTAAACAGAATTTTACATTTCAAAACATTTGTAACTAATTCAACATGGTTGTTGGACATTAGTAGTCAATCCACCAAGATAATTTGTGAGTGTTTTTGGCCAATGACCATCAATTAGGTTGCAAATGAACATAAAAAGTTTATTAAAATTTCTGACTGTCGGTAATGACCTCTCTGGGAAGTATACTGCCCAATGTCATGTCTCTTCCCTATCATTTTTGTTAATGATAACTGTAAACCTAAAAGCAGCCATGCCGCCTGTGTTCACTCTCTTGCTCAGAGATAGCACATATAAGAGGTGATTCCCCATAGTCCGGCTCTGAGATCCATGGTAAACGGTTGTGAAATGGTGGGAGAAAAGGGGATTTGGTGAGACGATTTTTTTTCCTTTACTTCTCCTTAAGTGTCTAGACAGTGGTTTTCTTGCTTCGTTGGTTCTCTTGGACAGGGGCCAAATCTCCTCTCTTGAAGGCGATAAGAAAGCCGTGTTATCAGGGCCTCAGAAGGGAGAACCAAGCCCAAGCGCGTGTCACTCAGGTGGGTTGTGTGATGATTTGAGGTTTTTGTGTGTGGCCTTGACCAGGTCTTAAAGGTCCCATGACATGCTGCTTTTTGGATGCTTTTATATAGGCCTAAGTGGTCCCTAGTACTGTATCTGAAGTCTCTTTCCCGAAATTCAGCCTTGGTGCAGAATTTCAGCCACTACGAGCCAGTCCCACAATGAGCTTTCCTTAGGACGTGCCATTTCTGTGTCTGTA
>NW_015542493.1:884308-899808 GCF_001515605.1 Sinocyclocheilus anshuiensis
GGCACCTGCCATGCTTCGCTCCTTTGCAAGCCATGATGTCTCTCGAGGAAAAAAAAATATTGCGCTCACCTCTCACGGTAGTAGCTTATTTTCTCATGGGCGAGCCAAATTCTCTGGGCGGGCAAAGCAGAGAAAGGGAAGGTAACCTTTCCCCGTATGACGACATAAAGGGAAGATTCCAGATTGGGCCATCTGAGCTTTCATTTTCTCAAAGGAGAAGCAGGATACCCAGGGCTCGGTTTACACCTATCGCCATTTCTAGCCACTGGGGGACCATAGGCAGGCTAGGGGAACTCATATTAATGTTAAAAAACCTCATAAAATGAAATTTTCATGCCATGGGACCTTTAAGGAGGCTGCATAATAGCCTGTGTCTTTTCATTTAAAGGCAGCATCTAGGGCTCCAGTCATGTGCGTTGGGGACTGGCATTGCAATGTAACGAAGACATTTTAAAAAGTATAAATGGGTTAGCTTTCCAAAAAGTGAAAAATCTGTCATCATTTACTCAACCACATATCATTCCAAACCCATAATTTCTATTAATTTTCTGGACAAAAATTAAGACGTTTTAAATATTATCTCATCATTTTTGTCCATCCATTGGAAGTCCATACAATCAAAACTTTCACTCATTAAAAAGTGATGTGTGACATGAATTGAGCAGTTTAACCCAAGTGACTTAAAGGGAAAGTTAACCCAAAAATGAAAAGTACCCCATAATTTACTCACTCTCAAGACATCCTTAGTGTATATGACTTTCTTCTTTCAGACTAATACAGTCGGAGTATACACTGAAAAAAGTGTTTCATTCATCCAATTATGCCACTAAGGGCAAGTTATTTATTTTTTATTGGCTCAAGTTAAAAAATATAGATGTGAATCATTACCCAAATTTTTTTTAATTGGATGAATGAAACACTTTTTTCACGAACACTGACGTTTTATCACAGACCCGCCCTGAGGGAGCTGTCATCAGTCCGCCATTGTTTCGACGCTGGAGCAGGTGTAGACAAGAATGGCTCCTAGCCATTGAGGTGTTTTGTTGTTGAATTTAATAATGAACATGGCAATCGTCATTTACTCCCGACATCTGAGCCGCTGAAGACGCAGAGGATTACTTTTGTTTTTGAAGGGAATGGGCCCTGATCTACCTAAATGCATCTATGTTCACGTGAATCATTCGTGATCTAGCTTCACCTCCAGAAGTGAGTATAAGGTGTTTTTTATGAATCTTTGCAAATCGCCTTTCCTTATAATGTGCTAGTTAGCAAGTTCTTTGGCTAAATGTGGCTAAAGTTTACATTCTCATGAGTTTATGCGGCTAAAGTTTACATTCTCATGAGTAAAGTTGCGATTCTTATAAAGTTTACATTCTCGTCACCTCACGGAAGAGAGGGGCAGGCCGGCAGGGTGAGCAGAGCTCATTAGCATTTAAAGGGACATGCACTGAAACGGGTCGATGTGAACAGAGCTGTTTTTGACAGGGTGAAAAAGGGTGTTGTTTTACAGTTACAAAAGTGCATCCATCCATCATAAAAAGTGCTCCTCACGGCTCACGCCTTATGAAGCGAATCGATGCATTGATGCATCGATGCATCTCTAGCTTCCACTAACTGTAATACGCGTGATCATGAGAGAGTGGCATTCCAGCGGATGTTGGACAACCCCACAGTAAAGGAAGCGACTGTTGGATTCCATTTCCTGGAATATAATGAGCTGTTCAATTTGAAGAATGTAAGATATAGTATACATTTAACAACCAATGTTACAGAAAGTAAACCTTAGCCTCTGCTGGTAGATGTTTTAGCCCTTCTGCATGAAAGCCTTTTTCACCATTGATGGTCATTTAGTATCGGCTAGGCATGGGACGATTACCGGTTTCAAGGTATACCGCGATTTGAAAATGTCACGGTTTCTAATATTTTCTGTTATACCGTTCCTGCGGTATGCGCTGTTTATTGTCTCCTCAAAGACTGAAAGTGTAGGAATCCCTCAGGTTGAGTGCAGTGTAGAGAGTAACATGACCCCTCCTCCTCCTGTTGGTGCGAGCGAGCGAGCGGTCAGTCACGTGTGTGTAGGACGGCTGAACTTAAGGAGCTTCCCCTGGAACTTACGCGATCGGCAACCGGCCGTTTTTTGTCTTATTGCAAGCAACTTGTCTCTGTTCTGGACTTGCACAAACTGCGTTGCAATGCAATAGTTTTCCAAAGTGTCATTTATGTGAAAATATGAAGTCTGTAAATGCCAGTTAACACAGGCCAGAGACGTTGAAGACGGACGCACAGAGAAAAATACTGTAGCAGGCAGATCACTCACTGTTCATGATGCATGAACTATTGGAAGAAAATCCTCAATATTGATTTGGGGGTTTATATGAATGTGTTTCTGAGGGGAACTGACTGTCTTCAGAAAAGGTTACGTGGTATTTTGTTTTCATCTCGTCTCTGTTTAGTTCATATTAAAGCAGTGTTTCAGCGCAGTGCTGCTTTGTTTACGGCGGTAACCAAGGAAACACTGTATCTGGTGTTTGAGAAGCGCCTCCTGCTGTCAGAGAGTGCATCTGCATCTCATTCAGAGCATCTGCTGTTTGCTACGTTCAGGCATGTAGTATAATTTCACAAAGCTAGTCAGAACAGAACATTCTGTTTTTGCTTAAAATTGGGTTATTATTAAATCAAATTATGTATATGAAATTATATAACTAAATGATATGAAATTATATAAATGATATGTATATGAATTATATAACTAGAATTAAATAACTAATTACAGATTTAGGTTAAATAAAGATGTCAGTCTTTATTTTTCTTCTTTTTAGGAAACAAATCAAAGAAAAATAAACAAATTCTGCTATTCCTAATATTTTGTATGTTGCTCAAAAACAAAATACATTGTGTTCAGCAGAAAATAACTAATAATAATAATTTAAAAATAACAAATTTTTACGAGTTCACACTTTTGTATAATTAAATAAAGGTTATGCATATTTGGCGTGCTGTCCAGGGAGAGGGATCCGAGCTCGGCAAGACTCCCGAGCCCGGGGCACCCCCCCCTGTCCGGGGAGAGGGGTCCGAGCTCGGTGTCCAGCCTGGCCCAAAAGCGCTCATACCATTCATAAGTAGCCATGTATTCTGACCTCCAAAAAAGGCAACATAAATTGCAAGTGTTTAATTGTTTTACTAGTGACATTTCCTTTTAAAGGGCACCTAAAAGCATGAAAATGACAGTTTGCTTCCTTTGACATCATAGATTATGCAAAGGCAGGATCAAGGAGGTCTGAACTGCCTGGAGAATGTTAGCATATCCATCTTAGGGGCCGTTCACATGTCGCGCCTAAAAACGCGTGGAAAACGCTAGGCGCGCCGCTTTCTGCTTTTTTCCAAAAGCGTTCGGGCGCTTGCGCTCCGGAGGCGTCTGCCGTTGCTAAGCAACCATGACCTGCGCTCTCGATGAAGACGCGGACGTTTCAGCAAAGGATAAATGGATTTGCAGCACTAAAAATCGCTTGCAGTAGCTCTGCTACTACATTTATTTAAAAATGGCTATCTCTGTACAGCTATGATCAGCTGTTCCTTCATCTTGGCTGAGCTTTCAATGTTGTTACAGGAAAGGATTAAGCTGATTGGTTGGCTGTTGTCACATGACCCGCGGTGCGCTTGCTACATTCTGAAATGTAGAAATGTTTTTATCTCGATGTGGCGCGGCGGCGCCTGGAAAAAATGAGCGCGTCGCGACCGCGTCGCTTCCATTATGAGCGCGCCTGCTGCTCGTCTACATTTGAAACAACGAACTTGAGCGTGATATGTGAACTGCCGCTTAGACAGCTGACCTTTGGAAGTATCCAATCGGAAAACATGGGCACCAAACACCAAAATAACCTCACTAATCAGTCTGGAGCCACAGGAAAATGATGTTATGACAATGCTGACAGACTCACAGTCCCAATCAAGCCCTTCATTTGCTGAAAACAGAAAAATAATCTATTTCATGCTACAAAATCAGGCATTGTTAAAAGTTCAATATATGATGAAAAATTTTAATTTCATCAATCAGAATACACAGCTAGTCTTAAATGTCTGCCAATGGAGAAAAATGGTGTAATTGCGGCCCAGATGGTGTAACTGCATCATCTACCAGCAGGGGAGGGGCTAACTGGACCATGCTTACCAGCCAAACCTTGACCCCTTGGGCAGAATAGTTGGTAATCAAGAGCTCCTCCACCAGTTTTCAGAAATTAATTTCTGTGGTACATGAAGTATAAAATATACATTTCCTGGAATGGTAACATATCATTTGTGCAATATCATAAGTTCCTGTCTTCAATGTACTTTGTGTGACATCTGTGTGGCTAGAAGATGCGATTGAAAGAAATGACCTGAAAATTTCCGGTCATGGAACTGACAGTATAGGCTTTTATGAGGGTTTGTGTGGGTGGGATCTCTTACATTATTTCTCAGAGTGATTTTTGTTCAGTATTACCCAAGTACAAGTTCAGCATGTGAGGTAAAAAGGTATCATCAGAATGGAAAGAGAACTACAAAACAGCAGAGCAAAGAATATGTGACGAGTCACAAAGCTGCTCTCACCTCATGGCCATTCTAATAAGGTGTATGAGAGATTGAGGTCACCCAGCGAGGTCTGAAGGTACCTATATTCCCTTGACACAGGCCGCGAGGGTAATACGTCACCCATTCATGCAATTCACAGCTTTATGTCCATCTTCGGCAGATATTGTGTGTTTTGAAAAAGTCTGAGGTCCCTGAAGTAAAAATCAATCCGTGAATTGTGCGCCTTCCCTTGTTTGAAGTCTATTGTGGCTTAATTCCCCAGCCAGGTAACACAAGAATGCCCCCTTTCTTCTGGGCATAGTTGATCCACAATATTGGCTACTGGTCCTTAATTCCTCTCTATGCAAGGTAACTCTCCAGCTTCAAGTCATTCAGACTCCTTTCTCTCCATTTTGAAAGGACGGCCTGTGTTGTGAAACGAAAAGGATTCAATAGATGTGAATGATTTATTCAAGGGAAAGCATCAAGGCTTTGGTATGAGAAGCAAAGCGCTATTCTTTCTTGAAGGACACACGTTCGTTTGCAGCACCACAATGGGAGCATATTCTATGCCAGTTTCAATCTGTTCCCATTTTTTCCCTTCATCTTTTTTTCACATACAAATGAATTGATAAGAGGCAGTTTTAGCAGAGAAAAGTTTTGCCCAAGATATTTTATGCAACAAGTCAAATTAGATTGGCCAAAATTTCGTTACCGTCACACAATAGAGTTATTTTCTGTTTCCAGGGTTATTCAAACTATACCCGAGCAAGCTAGCAATTGTAAAGTGTGTTTTCATGTTCGAAGTGTCAGAGGAAGCTGTCGGCGCCACCGTAGGTTAAGGCTGCGATGGACATGTTTTCATTTTTGCTCTTGTGCTTTTTTATAATTAAGGTGAAATATATTTTTTATGTCTGTTCATTTATGACCGTTCTTCAGAATTCAAGCATATCAGTGGATATTCATTACTTTTTGTAAATGCATTTGCATAGCATGTCGATGTTTCATCTCACCTCATCTTTAATCTTCCTCACTCTCTTGAAAAGCCCATTTTGCGGGCCGGTTTCTTTCGCTTTGACCTTCTAGCATAAATTCTTTAGCTTGGGTTGTTCACAGTTCGAGATGCCCTGGGAGTAACACTGCAATCAGGATTTTGTACACTTTTAGGCACCCGATAACTGTCCGACAGTTCCATTCTTCCTCATGACCTTTTGGCAACATGATTGCTTGTGCATGTTAAAACAAGAAAATATGGGTAACATTTCAAATGATTCAATTATACAAGCTGTTGAAATGCTCCACTTCCAACCTCAAAGTGTTCCAGTCCAAACACATCTTCTCACCTCTACCCAAAAATCTCCAATGAAACACCACTTTAGTCTCCACCATCTTGGAAATGACACTTTTCATTGGGGTTGACTGATCTGCAGTGTACCACAAGGATACATAATACTACTCCAAGGTACTAATATGCACATTTTAGGGGTATATAAGGTACAATAATGTACCTTTAATGGTACTGCCCCAGTGTCAAGCAGTTTTACCGCATAAAGCAGGGGTTCTCAACTCTTACAATTGCTAGAAAGTTACAGACAGGTGAGTTTGATCAAGGTTGGAGCTAAGCTCTGTAGGAATGTGAGCATTGAGGGCCAGAGATGAGAACCCCTGCTGTAAACATACAATTTTGCACTTTTTTTATTCTTAAGAGTGTAGGGTCAAATGATCCTTGATTAATGTACTTTTTTGGCTCTACAGTGTACTTGTGGAGGTCCATTTTGTGCAGCGTAGGAACTAAACTACAGCAGTAAAAGGAATGCTTTTTTTCACGTTGTGATGAACTCCAACGCACAAATTACAATGGCTATTTGCTTGTGGATCAGTGTTTTCACCCTGTTGGTATTTTTTGGTGTATTAAGTACACTGATGAATTTGCCTGATGAAAGAGCAACACAAACATGAACAACAAAAAACGAAACAAAAAACGACTGTATTTTTATTAACTAACATTAACACGGATTAATAAATAGTGTAATAAGTGCATTGTTCCACGTTTGTCTTCTTGTTGTTGTGTTGGGTTTGTATACAGCGCACAAGGTTTATGTGCATGCTCCAGGTCTCCTTCTCAGCTTTTAGTGTATCTCTGTGGCAGAATTACAGCGCCACATATTGGTCTGTCGTGTGTATGCATATTTCTTGAGACAATGCCGTGTTTATCGGATAGGGAAAGCTCTGGGCCCGGTTGCATGAAAGTCCTTAAGCTAAGAAATCCCTTAGTTATAAGGTTAAGGGAACCCTTAGTGCAAGAAAAATCCTAAGGGTCAACTTAAGGAACCTTAAGTCTGTCATTAAGTATTCCTCTTAATTATCTAAGTGTTCCCTTAAGCATTGTTACAAAGTCTTTAGTAACTATTTCACCAAAACAGCTCCCTTAAGTCATCTTAAACTCAGTATCTGCAGAATTTCTAAGCTCAAATGTTAGACTTAAGACATTTGTTAAGACCTGCACAAATAAAATATCATATGAGCGTAGTAGGGCAATGACTATGGTAACATATTAAACTGTAAAATGACTGTAAAAAGCATGACTTACAGGATTTTACAAAACAAAAAGTTTTATATACATTTTTTAAGAAAATGGATGAGTTGACTCAATTATTATATTAATTTAAACAATTATTATTAATCATTACATTAAATAATAATACAAATGTAATGTATGTCTTAATTGTTTAGATTTTTATAATGCATTATCTTCTTGTCGATCCACCTGTTCACATTTACAACTCTGCATGTTTTCAGCGTCAAAACATGGTTTAATTTTCAAATTTGTTAAATTTTCCTTCATTGGTCAGCAGGAGGCGAATTCACTTTAGAAAAAAAGCGGTTTCCTCGGTAACGACTATACACAAAGCAGCGCAGAAACGGGCAGCGCTCGTTTATTTGTTCGTGTTTTAGTTGGTTAGGTTTGTATTTGGTTATGTTCTGTTGCTTAGTATAAACACTTAGGTAAGGGTGACAGTTAAGATGTTTGTTGCAACGCTCTTAAAGAAATCCCTTACCTTAGGGATTTTTTCCCCCTCAGGAATACCCCTAAGTCAAATTACTTAAGGACTTTCATGCAACCGGGCCCTGGCTTTTTGTGGATGAGCCCTTAGATGTGCAGTGCTGAAGGTACTCCAGGACCATGTTTGGGAATGACTGTTTTAAACTTTCATAGCAATAAATGGGCTGCTTCCGAAATCGCATACTCTCCTAAGTAGGTACTTTTTTGAATAAGTAATTACTTTACTTTGAGACCACAAAAGTAAAGTGTCCATCATATGCACACTTCAGAATCACGCCTGATGTAGTAGGTCATCCGGGTACTTTTTGCCTACTCTTTTATGACTACTGTGAATTTGGACACATTTTGTCACATACTATTTTTCGCCTACCATTTATGGCGCTTTTCCACTGCGTGGTACGACTCTGCTCGGCGCAGCTCAGTACGGCATGGCACGGTTCGGCTCGGCACAGTTTGCGTTTCCACTGCAGTTCAGTACCGCTTTAGAGTGGGCGGGATTATTCACATGTCGTTATAGTTGTGCCGCCTCTACTACCACGGCTCCTAAAAAAACTTTTTCATTCCGTGTCGCCCTATCAAGCTCTCGCTGGATACGCTCCTCTGCTATCAACGAGAGGAACGTCTGTTCTTCCACAACAGACAACACAACCTTTTGGTTGTTAAAAAAAGGTGCACTCGTTCAAAACAGTTGCGTTCGATCCTTCGCTGGCTGTGCTGATTTAAATCTAGCAGTTCTTTTGTGTTTGTGTCGCAAGTTCAGTGACGCAGGTAGTGACGATTCTCTCCGGCCAATCCATGATCAGCAGAGTTTACACGTCACGTTTTGGTAACGGTACAGTTCACTTGGAACCCCAACCGAGGTGGTACTAAAAAAAGTACCAGGTACTGTACCCAGTGGAAAACCCCCAAAAAGTGAACCATACCGAGCCGTACCGTGCCGTACCATGCAGTGGAAAAGTGCCAATAGTAGCGAAGTATGCGATTTTGGATGTAGCCAATGTCTTTCTTCAGCTATGGCAGGGGTGTCCAATCCTGCTCCTGACGGGCCACTATCCTGCAGAGTTTAGCTCCAATCCTAATTAAACGCACCTGAACAAGCTAATCAAGGTCTTCAGGATTACTAAAAACGTCTGGGCTAGTGTGTTATAAAAGGTTGGAGCTAAACTCATCAGGACATTAGCCCGCAGGAACAGGATAGGACAACCCTCAGCTATGGGCACATTTGGAATATTAATCTCCTGAAACACTAGTCTATTTAATTTGTCTACTAACAATGTCCAACGGTATATGTAATATAATTATTATTTGCCCCTGAAAGTAATTGTTAAAGTAATATGAAAATAGTTTGTTTTTCCCATTTTGTTTAAAGTATCATAGTACAGTAACTCCTAATTTTATGTTGGATTTTCATTGTTTGAAAGTCTGGTACTGACACAAGAGTAAAAAAGTGTATTTATGAAAAGCGTTTAGTAAAGTAAAGAAAAAATAAATATAAATAAATGTTAAAAGTTAATCCATTAGTTTTAATAAAAACCACATTGAAAAAAACACCCATATATTGTATAATATCTCAAGATCTTTTATACCGTTTCCTCTGATATGATGCTATCAGTTTGATGCATAATGCTTTTTTCACTATTTGGTTGTTCTCTTTTGCTCTTAAATCTCTGAGCAGACCCTGCTTCTTTAGAACAAAAATAGTTCCGTCAGGGGTTAAGCTGTAGAGAGCACTCCAAAGATCATTATTCGGGTCCTCATTGAGCACACCTGCTGGCATTAAACTAATCACTGGCGTAATGATAGGTTCAATTGAACCTCCAAACTCACCTCGAATCACTCAGGAAATAGACTCCATTCTGATGTTTTCTACCGCCAAACAAGGGAGACAAAAGCTGCGGCTCTTAATTCGCAGGTAAGCCATTCACCGTTGTGGCCACAGCCTGCATTTAACTGACAGAGTGACTCAAGCTTTTGCCAGGGCTCATTTTTGGCTGTATAATGGTGTCTGAAGATTCCTCCGAGTCCATTGTGACGAACGGGGGTACATTATGATCATTTAGAGAAAAAAAAACGGAAATGTCCCAGAGGGCTTTAATCTTTCTTCATTATTTCCCCATTATGGATAAATGCTCTCTGAGGGCCTCTTTCTGGTTATAAATGAAACACTTTGACTCCTTCTCCATCCCTCGTTCTTCTGCCTGCACACCTTTCACCCTTTGCTTTCATCTTTTACTTTGGGATATCTCGGAGAATGAGGCGGCCGTGTGTATTGCACTTGCAGATAGAAGGATAATTAAGTTGATAAACAGGGGTTGAATGGAGTTAAGTGTTAAGGGAGCGGGGAGAAGCTCTCTTCTCTATTACTGATGGTGTATTACCACATATGCATTGAACCTGATACGTGAGTCACCGAATGTCATTTGAAGATGGTACCTGTCAGAAAACAAGATCATATGGATCAACAAACCAGCTATTTTGAAGGGGTGGCACTGAAATGACCTCAAGGGCATACATAAAACTGCCAGTGTTTCCTTTCATGCATATAATCACGGCAAAAAACGATGGGTTATTTTTTTAACCCAACTGATGGGTTACACATTGGGTCACTATGTTGGGTTATTTTCTAAAATGTTGGGATATTTTTTTAAACATCGTTGGGTTATTTTTAATAATAACCCAGCATTGGGTTAAATTGGTTCCCTCGGCGACGGTTCAAATTTTAATGGACGACAAGTGACAGAGTCAGGCAACAGAAGAAGCTGCTGCTGAGTCGGTATGAGGTGAGTAATATTGGTTTTTGATACATAACTCTTATAACATTATACATAATATATAAAGAAATGTTAAATGCACTCTAAAATGGAATGGGTTTAAAAAAAAACAAACAAAGTTGTAGTTCCCTTTAGTCAGTGTATTGCACTCCGGAGAATGAGCTCGATTGTAAATGAATAACTAGCTGTCCCAGTTAGGTCGCTAGCAGTAATAAAGTAATTTAAAAAAATTAACAGAAAGACTAGTGAAACTGTTTAGAGATGTATTACAGTTACCCAACATTAATAATGTGTGGTGAAATGTATATGTTAACGTTAGGCCTAACGTACTATACTATAAACTTAAAGGGATACTCCACCCCAAAATGAAAATTGTCTTTAATCACTTACCCCCATGTCGTTCCAAACCCGTAAAAGCTTTGTTTGTCTTCGGAACACAATTTAAGATATTTTGGATGAAAACCAGGAGTTAAGTGTTAATCTCAGATACAATGTCAACTTCATATATAAAATATTTTCCAGATAATATTTTTGCAATTTTGTTTACTGCAAGCACAATATAAAGGCCTAATTGAATTGTTTTTATAATAGCATATATACATATTTTTTTTTTTCCAAACCGTTTTTTATAAAGTTGGGATGCAAAGAAATCATCATAATAGAGGTCCTTGGCATCAAAAAGTTTAAAAAGCCCTTGATCCATTGTGTGGGGAATGCATTTGGGAAAACAATTATATTGTTGAACTATACTGCAGTTGTGAGACTGAAGTTGTGCTTTTAAAGATATGAATGAGTTGTAGCCACAGTTCATACTCGAGGCCAACAGCCTCAGTAGCAGAGCAATTTGTTGTAGCGCTTTAGTCGTTTTCAACGGTAACATCAACACGAGTGTAGAGGTGCTATAATTTAGTGACTGGAGTGTTGTTATAGAGGTTCAGAATGTGTCTGGGAAATTTGTGTGGCTCAGCAATAGTATCTTGCTCATTCTAGCAACGGCAGATCTGCTGTTGTGTATTTATCCGGCAAGACCACAGCCGTGCCAATCAATCCGAAGAAAAACCCAACGAAATCCTCTCTTTTTATCCTTGAAAAACTGCATAATGAAGAACAAATCAAACCCGGCTCATCTGGAAAAAAGAATCTGAATAACATTGGGAGATAAAAATAAAGCAAAGAAATTATTAAAACAGAATGACATGACGTGAGTCTAGAATGCCAGTGAGAGCAACCGAGAGAAAAGGAACGAGGAAAAAAAACAGTTATTTGGATTAAGCACGCATTGGGGAAAAAAAAGAGAAGAATCTAAATTCTCGGGTCCTAATCTCTTGCTCGAAGCGGCGCTCTGTTAAGCCCTGGTTTGGGATGACAGGTCCCCCACCTGGACAAGCTTGGACAATGTCTCTGCAATGTCTCGTTTCTGCAGGAACAGTGAGCCACAGACGGCTAATCACGTCCGGAACCAAAGGCACCTGCCCTATCTGCCTCTACATTTGGTGAGGAATCTTTAAAGAGGCTAAACCTCACTTTCATGCTTGTCTTTTATTCACGGTAAGTGCTTATCGAAACCGAGCTGTTGCCACTGCCCCGTGTTCCCTCCCACAAGCTCGGAGAATGCTTGACGTAAGTACAGCCAATCTGGGTAAATATGAATCTCTCCTTACTGTCACTGTTGGCATATTATGTCCCTGAGGGAACATTCTTTTCATAATATCATAAGCTGCTTAGCGGTGTGCTTCTATTTAAGGCATACATATTAATAGCTATAAGGAAATCATATTTGAACTGTTCCCTGCAATCAATGTCTTTAGGATTGCTGTTATACTTTGTATAAGAAGGTGCTAATAACTTGGAGGCTCTTAGACTGGGCGATCTAATCCCTTTGTACGATAAAGACTTGCCACGCCGAGAGTGGTTGCTAGATCGTGGACCAGGTGCTTCAGAGGGTTAGTTCTTAACGTCGTACTCCAGCTCTGCGCTTACCCGTGTTTTGTCTGCCATTTTTCCCTTTTTCACTTCCCAGAAACCTGGCAACATGCTGAAGAACCAGCAGTAAATGTGCTCGGTTGCCCATTGAGTGCCTCGGACAGTGAATGATGACTGATGTGACTACCAGGATTTTTCCTCCCTCTCTGTTATACTCAAAAAGTGCTTGGCTTCTTGTATTCTGTCTCAGGCAAAATATAATATTTGTAAAATAGCAAGCTATGTAACAAAAAGACAAATACAGAGTTTTGCAAAGATGTGTTAATAAACTGAGGCTCAGTAGGATGCTTGAATGAATTGGTTTGTTTAAGTATTCCATAATAGCGCTCATTGCAAGTGATTTCACAAGTGATGAAAGAACTTGTGAGAGTGGCTTCGACTTAAAATCATTAGAAATATAATTCACAAATACACAAGTTATTTTAATAATCAAGTTTAATTTTCATAATAGAAAAAAAAGGCTCATTAAAAGAATGACATTTTTGAAAAGTTGTAGTCATCTACTTTTTAAAAAATGTGCTTTTGGCTTTTTTGGACAGGACAGAGAATTGACAAAGCAAAGTAGAAGATGGAGGCAGATGGGATCTTTCATTAATATTTCTTAGAAAAAAAAAAAACGTTTTAACAATTTAGCTCTTTACACTTGTATTTTTTTTTTACACTAATGTTTTACAATGTCACGTGTTGCAACCAACATACAGAAGAAACATGCAGGAAAAAAGGAAGTGATATAATAGAGAAGACCCCAACAGACCCTCATGACTGTGTGTCAATGTCAATAATTGTCATAAAATATCAGACAGTTTGGCTTATCAGGTTTATTTCAGGTTGTCATGTGGTGCAACTCCCCCAGCACTTTGAACTATTCATTAATGATATTTGTAAAAAAAAAAAAAATAAATTACCTTGGGAAAAATATTTCAACTCTTTTTTTCTGAAAATGATTAAAACGCATACCCACGTGTATTCAAGCCGTAAGGAAAATATTATTTCTGTATGCTTGAGTTTTTAGAGTCGTTCAATATACACTTGTTGAAAAATGGTTTGAAATTTTTTCAAAAGCATATGAAACCAACATGATATACAAAGAGCACAAAGATAGTTTCCTTTTCTTTATCATGGACACTGTTATACATTATTGATCTGTGTAACCTTGCTTCATAGTAGTAGCATTTCATATTGAGAACCACTGTAATGCGAAGACTCACTCGAAGACTAAACTGTGTGTATGTGCCCTGATGACTCGAGACCTCTTTTTACCCAGCTTAATTATCTACAAATGTCAGATATTGTTTACCAGTCATTCTTAATACAAAGACACAGAAATATTTGGATGTGCCCTCATTTCTAATTACGATGGGCTAATTGCTACAGTAATGTGCTCATTAATTAATGCTCCAGTGTCAGGCCCGGATCGCAGATTTTACAACATCCAGTCCTTTGGCATACATATCAGTGTTATTTGCTGATATGATTTACATATTTTCTTTTTAGCACAGGAATGACTTAATATGAAGGTAATGTTGGTAAAATAACACATTTGCTTCTCTAGCATCTGAATCAAGGACACATGCTTAGTCATGTTTTATCTCCACAGATTTGTGTTTTGAATTAATCTAAAATGCATGAATATGAGATGAATAAATCTTAATTCCAGCATCATTATTTATATTTCAGATCTCCTAGCCCATGTGTCTTGTGCCTTTTTATTTGCATTGAACAGGCATGCAGTGTTTAGAATGTGAGCGTTTTATATTCGATGCAACAGATTTTCTCCATAGGCCTCCACGATCAGCCAGATTTGAGGTGGTGTGGGTGGCCATCGGACTGGATAGTGGGTAATACGTCTGTGTCACTGCACATGTCACCACCAGGAGGGGCTGGATCACAGTGTTAGGCAGGACGCAGGCAGGAAGGAGAAGAAGCAGAGCAGGGGCATGGTTCTTTGAGCTTAGATGAGTGCCTCAATTGTGAGAGTATGTTCCTCTAAGCCTCTGGTTGACAGCAACACAGTACTCTTATTTAAAGCAATTTCAAACATGTCTTGTCTGACAAGTTTTAAATCCTACTTAACACCCCGTAACAGCAACGAGTTTACTGTCAGAATTAAAGAGGCGAATTCTCAGGGGGGGAGAAATTATCACTTTCATTTTGTTCTCCTCTGTTCTGCAGAAGGGACATGGCAGGGATGTTTACCTAGGGATGAATACATTACTCCCCATTTGCAACACAATGCCTTTCAGTACCATGAAAGGCTGCTGAAAAGTTTACCTTATATTTTAATTGCTGCCATTACAGATGAGGGAATGAAAGGGAGTTTCAGTCGCTGCGGATGATGGGATGTCGGGTCTTAGGGGGCAAAGCAGATGTCTCTGGAGATCAAGCTGGTCTACATGAGCTCTGTCGGTAATGGTTGTAAATGATGTGGAAGAAGTCTATCCTTTTGTTCATTTGAAGGTGTTTCAAATATTATTTTTTTCTACTGTAAAATAATAAATCCTTGAATTAAATGCTAGGTATTTCCTACATTCTTTTTCAGGGGTAAGAATTATATTTTAATTAATTTTTTGAACATTTAGTGCAACAAAATTTTTGAAAAGAAAAAAAAAAGCATTCACATTTAAAGGGATAGTTTATCCTCCTGTTGTTTCAAACCTTTCTTTTTTGTATACTTAAAAAAAAAAAAATATATATATATATTTTTGTAAATAAAACAAAGATTGATTATGTTTTGCAAGAAAATACTTTAGTCTTTACTCTTTTACAATTTATACTTTATATTTCCTATTTTGTGTGCAGCAGAAGAAAGTAAGTAACAGTTTTGAAAATGCAAACAATTATAGAAATTTTGGTTGAACTGGCCCTTTAAGTTTTTATTTTCTTGTGTTAGTAGCATTTGTTATGGTGGCCGAGAGAGCTCAACGCGCTGCAACGTAAGAAAACAAATGCAAATTGAAAAAAACACCAGCAAATTAAGAAAACATTTCAGTTTGACAACACACGCGCTGCAAATCCTCACAACACATGCAAATGAAGAAACGCACTGCAAGTAGCAGGGACCACAACGGAAATGTTTCAAGGGGACCCAAAAAAGTGACGGACGCGGCTGGGATTTGTTTTGTGCAGTGGCTTTT
>NW_015542493.1:900015-905039 GCF_001515605.1 Sinocyclocheilus anshuiensis
TATATATGTGTGTGTGTATATGTATACATGTACATTAAAAATATATATAGTGGGAGTCGATGATGACCACTAAATTGTTTATTAATTTTTTTTTTCTTATTTTGTGTGCAGTTGGTTGAACTGGCCCTTTAAGTTTTTATTTTCTTGTGTTAGTAGCATCTGTACATTCAGAGCTGGACATGCGTTCTACCAGGATTCCATAGAGTTATGCGCATTTTTATCTCCTTCGAGAAGTAAAAACAAATCACCAAATGTAACAATCTCCCCCCTGTCCTGGTTGCACTGGCATGTGAGGAGGTGCAGAGATAAGCGCCCTGGTACGTGTCGGTGCTGTGTGAAAGACGCTCGTTATCTGTTCCTAACGTGGACTCCTGCTTAGTCTAGGCAGCCACAGAAATATGTTGGGGAAATCTGATATGAGAAATCAGCCCATCTGAGCATCAGTGCGAGCGCACGCCTTGCAGGCCGATGTTTACTTTACCCTGGCCCTGTGTTCTTGAAGGAAATATGTCAATAGCCAACGCTCCGACTGGATCCGGCACACTGGCGGGAGCTTCCTTAGTGACCTCATAAGGATGAGACGACTCGTAGATGTGCTGAAAGGGCATTTAGTGGAATGCGAGCTGTTCGGTGATAAAAGGCAAACAAACTCTGTCCTATTCAATTTGAATGTTGATAAAAACAATTTTGTTTTGTTCATTCAATAGTTGCAATAGTACAGTGAATAGTGTAGTAGTTGAATACACTGTGAATTACTCTTACCGATGTAGCTATATCAAGTTTGCTACAATAAACGTCTTTTTAAAATCAGTGATCTTAAGGCAAATTTCAAGATTGATGTTGAATACAAGAAGTTTGTTAGAACTCATCCATTTGGAACACTAATTGAGGTCACTTGTAAGACTGGGACAAAGCAACATTAAACTCGCATCATACGGTTAGCATTTTAATAGCTTTGAAGAACAGACAAAATGTGTTATTGTGCAGATCGTACCTCTTAAATATCTAACTTGCACACAAAAAAATCGTATTTATGGTTAAAAATGGACAACTGTGATTTGAAGTATGGTGACAATGTTAGGCATTATGGGATAACATTTAGGACTTGTATGTGTTATAGTTCATAAATGCACATTACATTAACTGACAGTTTGAATAGATCATCTCATCTGAATTACTTAAATCTGACATCTACCTTCTACTGATAATCATTACTATACACTAATAATAAAAGTGCAATAGAAGGTTACATGATGATTTATGGGGATACATCCAAAAATGAATATTGTTATTTACTCACTTGTAATGTAGTCTGTGGAACACAAAATAAGATATTTTGAAGAATGTTGATAACAGTTCTTGACTTTGATTTCTAATGTATGGACAAATACAATGAGACATTTCTCAAAATATCTACTACGTTATAAAGAAGAAAAAGCCTCATGGGACTGGAACAACATGAGGTTGAGTACAGAATTTTCACTTTTGGGTGAACTGTCCCTTTAAAGTTAATCAAAACTAGCTTTTCCATCAGTTACAGCTAATAAACAGGTCTAGACTAAGCACAGTTTTTTTTTTACATACACCACCACCATGGTTAAAAAAAACACACAGACACATAAATGATATGGAATTTACAGTCAAACCAAAAATTATGCAGACACCAGATATAATTTTATATTTTTTTTACTAGTGGGTGCAGGACACTATAGTTCATTTATGTAATTGAGGATAGCAAAATAAAGTAAACTGTGACATACCCAAAAATTCTTCATACAGTAGTTTACCAGTAAAATTGATAAAAATTTAGGACCAAAGATTATTCAGACACTTTGACCTGACCATGTTTTGCTTAAAGGAATAGTTCACCCAAAAATGAAAATTCTGTCATTAATTACTTGCCCTCATGTTGTTCCAAACCTGTAAGACCTTCGTTCATCTTCAGAACACAAATTAAGATATTTTGGTTGAATTCTGAGAGCTCTCTGACCATGCATAGACAGCAAGGATCCTTACACGATCAAGGCTCAGAAACGTAGAAAGGACATCGTTAAAATAATCAATGTGACATCAGTGGTTCAACCGTAATTTTACGAAGCTACAAGAATACCTTTTACACCACAGACTGAACAAAATTAAGCATTGCTTGGTAATTGGTTGACCTAAATTGGTATTATCTAATTGTGTACTTAAATTTAACTGCTGACAGTTATTCAGCCTAATTCATTACATAGCTTTACATCAAAGCTATCTGACATTATCAAGATGAATTTGTTCTGACACGGTTTAACTCTTGAGTTCTTGTCATACCATTTTCTGAACTATAGCAAATAAACTGTGATAATGTGAGAAATGTTAAAGGTGTCTTTAACTTTTCAAACTTTTCAGCATTAATGGTAAATTAAGTTCACTAATAAATCATTACTTGTACATATTTTATTTATTTTGCTGTAGCATTTTTACATAAGAAAAATTGCTAGTTTTAGTGTAAAATTTAAAATGAAAACACATGAGCAAGTTTTTACCTTCTAGTAACCTACACAGGCTTAAAACTTACAGCTTTACAGCAACTGAAAGAGAATTTTATCTGCCCAAAATAACACAGAAGGCCTTAAAGAAATAGTTCAGCCAAACTTTCATGATTCACTCACCCTCACATCTATGACTGGTTCTTCTGCGGAATCCAAAATAAGCTATTTTGAAGAATGATAATAATTGCACTGCGAACAAAGCTGACAAACAGAAAAGATTTTGCTAAGAGACAGTGAACAGCAAAGCATCCGGAATCTACTCTCTTGTCTCTGTACTCTGTAAATGGTGTTATTTGATAAACTCCATAGTGTATACAAAAATCTCAATGGCTCTTTGAAAACACGTAAATACAGTTCATTCCTTTCCTCTCGGTGACAAACAGATGACAGAAACCTAAAGTTACATAGTGCTTTTTCTCCTGGAATAACCATGTAACTGCTTTTTTAAAAGTGCCACCAGATGTCAGAGAGTGAATCTGAATTTCATTTAATCTCAGTCTCTTTTTGTGGATCAAGCAAACCTGTGTAACAATCACCCCTGCTCTCCGCTACAGTCAGTTTGTTACTGGTCAAAACCAACCGTATCTCGTGTGTGTCTGTTACACTTGTGCACCAGAGATGTGTGCTGTTTATTCTACATCTGAGGGAGCCAGAGAGAGAGATACAGCAGTTTTGATTACTGCTTTGCTACTTTTATGGAGGTCCGAAAGGCCATGTCCTCACAGTGGGAAATCAGTAGCTCTGTGATTAGCCCTGTGGGGGAGCTCTGCTGTCTGCAGGCGCCTCACAGAGAGAGCGTTAGCCTTGCCGTTTTGCCCTGTTCCTACTCCTCTCCAACACTCTCTCATTACACACAGAACTGCAGCGAGTCCTTACATGGGGTCAAACACACAGTACAGCCATAGAGCACACTGCCGCAAAGATTAACGTGGATTTTGCCCAAAAGAATGGACTCCAAAGCTGAATGCCGCGATAGACGTGTGGTTTGTAGGTGAAGTGTGGTTTTGCTTAAAGTTAACCTCGATCCCGTTCTTTTATATTGCTTTGAGACTCTAAAATGGGCTATTCACTGTGAGAATGACTTCAATTTGAAATAGAACATGTCAGTGAATAGTGCAAATACTTGACTAACTTGACTCGTGCCCTGGGCTTTTGAGCAGTGCACAGGCCAATAGAAAATGTCCTGTTTATATTGGATCCTACTGGTATTTTCAAGGTTGTTCTCAGTGGAGCCAAATTTGAATTATTGGGATGTTAAAGCTTCAGATGTATTAACTACTGAAAATGACAGTTTGATGTCTTGGGTGTTTTCAGACCTGGTATTGGTGCAGTTGAAACTGGTACGGTTCTCTTGACATAATTTGTTTGTCTTTGCAAGATTAGTTAAAATATGATTTGAAATGGTATTGTAATTACAAGAGAGAGAGAGAGAGAATATTATAACATTTCTGGATGATTAAAGAGCATAGACCTGCATGTCCTTGTCTATAAAACTAAAATTTCATCTGCACAAAAAGCTGTATGCATTTTATTTGTTATTTTTCGTAAGGTACAAAAGCTTAATAAGTCACCCTGCATTTTATTCTAGGCTTTTTTATTTTTTATTATGAGAAAAGTAGTGACAAAGAAAGAAAACAGACCTGAACCCATGCCACTCGTATAAGCATCACAGTTCAATGTGCGCATCTGCTATATATTTGGGTCAAAAACAAATAATATTCAATAAAATAAAAAATAAAATAAAATAAAAAACTTCAAAAAGCACATGTCAAGTTCTTATATGGTTTTGGAAAATTGTCATAGCTTTTTTCAAATAAAGTGTAAATTGAATTTAAACAAAAATGCCATGTTGTCAATCAATCAATCAATCAATCAATCAATCAATCAATCAATCAATCAATCAATCAGTAAATAAATCAGTAAATAAATAAATAATTTGTAAGAATTTATTTTGATTACTTACAAAATGTATTTTTCAAATTAAAGTATTAACATTATTATTATTACTACTACTACTACTACTACTACTTCTACTACACTCTAAAACATGCTGGGTTAAAAACAACCATTTCTGGATTATTTGGCAACCCAGCGCTGGGTAAATATTGGACAGAATATATGCTGTATTTTTTTAGAGTGCAGAAAAACTACCCAGCACCTGGGTAAAAATATTAAAAATAACCCAATATAATGACCCAACAGGCTGAACCTAAAAAAAAAGGACCAAGTATTTTTTAGAGTGTATTATTATTGTTATATAGAAAATGATATCATATAGGAAATGATATTATACAGGAAATGTTATCATAGAGACTCCTCAATTTGTTATTAAATTATTGAAATTTACAATAATTATTAAAAAAAAATGTTTTTAATGAGACATTTTTCATCACTATGATATCAGGTCAGGTGTACCACCCAGACATCTTTTACTTTATGCCCTCAAAAGTATATATATATATATATATATATATATATATATATATAATAAAC
>NW_015542493.1:905193-916131 GCF_001515605.1 Sinocyclocheilus anshuiensis
TATATATATATATATATATATATATATATAATCAACATGTTAATCATAGAAGTGGTTCAAGTTGATTTACATTTTTATGTATTTTTATGTACTGTAGATACAGACAACAAAAAAAAGCATAATGTCATTGACCTGCTAACACTAGGCCTAAATTGTCTGTACATTATATGAAAAATGTGTCACCCAATATTAACCAAATAATCAAAGGAATTGCTAAAAGCAACGGGGGCTTTTGGATTAATAGCATTATTTACAAAGCTATAGCTGGGTATTGCAAATGTGTCTAAGTTAGCAGCTACACATGTGTTCCTAGCACAGTAATTGCCTTTTGAAGTGCAGTGCTTTCACCCATGTTGCCTGAAACAGAAAACTGATCAGAGAATAAATAACAGAGCTAAATGAAGTGTGTCTTGTTGCCGTAAGTGTACCCTGAATGTCTGAGCCTTTCCAGTCAGCTTTGATGAGCTTTAATCTCGTCCTGCTAACACTAGGCCTAAATTGTCTGTACATTATATGAAAAATGTGTCACCCAATATTAACCAAATAATCAAAGGAATTGCTAAAAGCAACGGGGGCTTTTGGATTAATAGCATTATTTACAAAGCTATAGCTGGGTATTGCAAATGTGTCTAAGTTAGCAGCTACACATGTGTTCCTAGCGCAGTAATTGCCTTTTGAAGTGCGGTGCTTTCACCCATGTTGCCTGAAACAGAAAACTGATCAGAGAACAAATAATAGAGCTAAATGAAATGTGTCTTGTTGCCGTAAGTCTACCCTAAATGTCTGAGCCTTTCCAGTCAGCTTTGATGAGCTCTAATCTCGTCCTTTCTCTAATCCGCATTGGTATGCCTTGTGTAATGTCTGTGCATTTCAGTGTCAAAAGAAGAAAACCGGTGTGCGTTTCCTTGCTGTTTTTTCTTCACATGAGGGAAGAAGATGCCTTCATACATTGTTGCTGTTTTCTGTTCTATAGTTTCCTTTCAAGCACTGTGTGTAAAGCGTTGGACCACCAGTGTCCAAATTTACATTTGTCAAGCATTAAATTAGTGAAAATAATGCTACCTTTTTTGGAACTACTTCATGGTTTAAATCCTAATGACAAAAATATCAAACCCTCACTGTGGAATCAAAGTTTCTTTGTTGGAACTCCATGTGGAAAAACATCGCATTAAACTTAACTTAAAGTCACTATGATATTTTTGTAGAATTAGCTTTTTTAGTTTATTTAGTATATATAATATTTGTTAAAAGAAAAAGAAATAAAGCAAACTACAGTAGTTTATTGACAAGTACGAAATTGTGGCTGTTTAATTTAATTTAATTTAATTTCATTTACAAGTATGGTAAAAAGTGAATTCAGAAAGATTTCCATGTTTAGGTAAAATTTCTTTCAAAATACATTAGCACAGAGTTACTTGAAAGTTACCTGGTTCACAAAATGCACATCATAATATCTGAAATGTTGATAACATTTCTTCAGAATAGCAGCTGCATCTATGTTGATGGCAGTTATATCTTTAATTGTATTGCTTTCTCGGCTCTGGGAGGTCTTGCTTCAGACCCAACAAAGGCAGACATTTGTTACCATCCATTTTCCACATCAACATCAACTTTGTCTGGTTTGTCATCCAAACACAGCTGTGCAATGTGTGGATGAGGGTATTTGGAGGCGAAATAAAGCTGATGGCATCCTGGGTAAATGAGGGAAGATTCACACGGAATAATGAAGGCCGGAGCTGTTTCTCTGTGGCTGATGTGTATCTAAAAGGCTCAGTAAATACAGTTTCTGAACTGAAAGTCTTATCAGCAGATATACATATCCACTGCAACCGCTGGCCCCACATGAGGGCTATCTATCTTCTCCATCACTTTTAGTCTTTACAAGTCTTCTTTTTACCATTCTTAGGCAGGGCTGAAACATGTTCCACCTTATCTGATGCTTTACCCTTTTCCCCTGTCTGAGCCCAAGGTTTTTTTTAGTTCAGTTTTGCAAGATTTTTCTCCCCAAAGTTTATATGTAGTATTGTTTTTACATTTTATTTATACAAATTTATTGATATTTTTAGCATTTATTTTTATTCATAATAATAATGTAATTCGAGGTCTTGAATATATCCCGCCTAAATCAACTGTTTAAATAGGAAATATATCAACACAGGACAAAACTATACTCATTAAGTAAATTCAAGGGTTCCTAAGGAAGATTTATTTTATTTTACTTCATTGTGGATTTCTGGATAAGAATAAATTATTTATTTATTTATTTATTTTAGTGCTTGGCAACGATTATTTGTGATTAATCGCATCCAGAATAAGCGTTTTTGTGTACATAATATACAGTGCACAGCATAAATGAGTACAACCCCTCTGAATAAATATAAAAGATGTATTTTCTTAATGATCACTAATAGAATTAATGGAAAGATGGCAAAATTGAAACATATTAAACATATACTTAATAAAAACAACAAAATTATATATAAATACACACACATGCATGTATATATTTAAGAAAACAATGTTATGTTTATATATTAAATATAATTAAATAAATAATTGATATATAATATAAATTATAGGAATATAAATATATATGTAAATACTTGTAAATATTTTCAAATTATATACTGTATTTGTGTGTCTTTATATATGCATAATAAATGTACACAGTACACACACACACACACACACACACACACATTATATAAACAAAAACATTTATTTTGGATATGATTAATCATGATTAATTGTTGCCATTAATTAATCATTCATTCATTCATTCATTCAAAATAATAAACGTTAGGTCCCACTTTGTTAGGTGGCCTTAACTACTATGTAGGCTACTTACATTTAAATTAATCATTTGATACAATGCACTTACTGTGTACATACATAATTTTACACTGTACTTATATTTGAAAAAACATCTGCATGTAATTGTCTGTAATTAATTTCTGTAATTACATTCATAATTACACTGCTGACCCATCCCTTACACCTTAACCCACCCTTCAACCTACCCATACCACCAAACCTGTCCCTAACCTCACCCATATCCCACCTCAATAGCAGCCCAAAAAAAAAAGTGTTTTGCAATAAAATATAAACACAATAAGTACATTGTACTTATTTTTTAGTTATTTAAGTATATAGTATCTAAGGCCACCTAATATAAAGTAGGACCACTAATTATTAACTAATTTGATTTATTTTATATATCTGTCTATCCTGTAAAATAATAAAAGACACAAGAGTAGTTGAAACTAAGCCCCTGGCCCTTGCAATGCAACCTGCTTGTAATCTGTTCGCTTGCTTATCTTTAGGTTTCCATGTTAGTTTGGACTTTGGACTCCATCTGATAGTTCATGTTTCTATAGGTAAAGCATGTGTAGTCTCCTCAGGCCAGCTTATTAAATGATAAACTGTGTTTCTGTCTTTGCTCTGCTGGTGATGTATGCTGGTAACACAGGAGCAGAGCAGTGGGGCTGTCTTAGTGTTTAATACGCTGACTGTACAGCCCACTGGCCAGTTTTACCCTGCTGCCACAGAGCTAAAGCCAGAGTAAAGATGACAAGGTCAAAGCCAGAGTGAGATGTTGACCTCACAGAGCCATGACCTTGACTCTGTTTGGCATACTTCCTGTGCTGAATCTGTGCTCCTTTGGCCTGCATTAGGCGTTTGCAAAGACAAGAGCTCAGTGGGAAAGGAAAAATATCATTTGTTAGTATCATAGCAGAATCTGTCAGCTGCTGGCTTGTTGCCACGGAAACTGAGTTTTTTTTTTTCATTGTAGGCCTTGGCTTTCAAGTTGAATCTGTCACACACAGTGTCTCATACTATACACTGTGTACTACACTAGATGACCAAGTACATAGCATGCAGTGTATGAAGTGTGTGATTTCCATAGGGTGGTACTGTCACTTAACACTTTTTGTAAAATATTTGTTGTTTTCCAGTTAAAGGAAATTGAGTGGCTGATAATAAAATCCAACAAATTAAAGACTATGATTTTTTTAAAGGGGTCATATGATGCTATTTTAAAGATAATTATTTGGTGTATTTGGTGTAACAGAATATGTTGACATGCTTGAAAGGAAAACTTGAAATTGCATCATATGACCCCTTTAAGACTATGACATTTGTTTGAACTACTGTTTCTCTGTAGGTGAATTTAGAATATCACAACATATGAAAAATGATTTAATTTTGACATTTGCTTACATTTAACATTTACATTTAAGATTACATTTAACAATGTTATAAAATTATTAGCGTTTTAAAGATTAAGTGAACATTAGATGTTGGCAAATGTAATGTCTTAAACTATATGTTCTTAAAAATACATCTTTAAAAAATGTATACGCAATTATATTTTTAAAGCACCCAATAATGATGTGAAACACTGATATATTTTGCATGCCTAAAGCATATAAAGTGTATAAACTAGTTTATGAACTACTTAATCAATTCAACTTTTTACATAAACCATGACAAACCATAAAACTTTAATTTTGCCCCTTTATTTAGAGGGATAGATAACCCAAAAATGAAAATTCTGTCATTAATTACTCTCCCTTTTGTCGTTCCAAACCTGTAAGACCTTTGTTCATCTTCAGAACACAAATGAAGATATTTTTTGATGAAGTCTGACCCTGCATAGACAGCTACGCAACTGACATGTTCAAGGCCCAGAAAGGTAGTAAGGACATTGTTAAAAAAAATAGTCCATGTGACATCAGTGGTGCAACTGTAATATTAAGAAGCCACGAGAATACTTTTTGTGTGCAAAGAAAACAAAAATAAAGACTTTCTTCTCTTCCGTGTCAGTATTCACCACACGTTTAGGAGAGTACCACGACCCATGCGTGTGATGCTGCTGAGTCGGCGTTCTGACAGAGAACCTGTATCCTGTATGCGCTGCGCCTTGTTTACAAGCAGAATAAGATGCACACTGTACATAAAACAGTCTTCTTAAACATGTGTGAAGATTTTACCACGACCCATGTGTGTGATGCTGCTGAGTCGGCGTTCTGACAGAGAACCTGTATCCTGTATGCGCTGCGCCTTGTTTACAAGCAGAAGAAGATGCACACTGTACATAAAACAGTCTTCTTAAACATGTGTGAAGATTTTGACAGAGAGTAGGCCTGGGCGATAAAACGATATCGATATTTATCAACGGTACACCTTCTTCAATAACGGTATAAAAAATGTTCGATATAGTGCACGATATAGGCACGTGCTCTGAGTGACGCAGACAGCACACACAAACACGAACACATGCTGAATTGAGTGCTGTGGCTGCCTGTGATGAGGAGATTGTGAATAAAAAAATGAATATTAGTCGAATTTAAAATAAACATTTGCATTTGAATGCAAAAATAGTACAATCAAATGTTAGGAGTGCGTCAGGGAGTGTCATCAGTGGAGGACGAGATGCGGTGATGATGATGTATGTGACGTTGTTGCATTTTAATGTTTTGTTAGTCTAGCCCATGAGACGCACAGTTGCTGCATTATGCATTTAAAATATTTCAGAAATATAGAAGCTCAATGCGGAGAAGATATTGATTAGGTTAAAACGGAAAACCAAGCCATTCACACAGAATGCATATTCAGCGCATTTTTTAGACGGACAAATACGCTTGCTGCACTCGCGTCTCACACAAGAGATGTAGCCATGCAAAGTTAAAACAGTTTAAACTTTTAGAAAACACGTCACGAATTTGTGGAGGTTTATTCCTTTTCACTGCGTCTCATATGTTTTTAAATACAATCAGAGTGAATGGCGCTCTCCTGTGGCCTCGGGAGACAAGTCAAAAGTTTACTTAAGACCTCTTTAATCGGCATATAAAACATTAGAAATTAGATATGTTTAATTTTTATTGTGTGTTTGACTGTTAAAACAAAAAATATTTGTTGTTTGTCTCAATAAATTGGGTTAATTTAAAAATACAGTGGTTAAATTTAAACATTTTTTTCTATTGCTCTTTGTTTTAAAAAAGGTTATAAAAACAATAATTATCGATACTGAACAATTTGAAACATTATATCATTGATACATTTTTTAGCTATATCGCCCAACCCTAACAGAGAGGATGACTTGCAATTTTTTGCCCAGCCTTACTTATTAGAATCAGAATATACAGACGATGAACTAAGAGAGATGTACGTTCTATGTCGGAACATCAGCAGCACAACACATGCATCGTGGTACTCTCGTGAACGTGCCTCAAAGACTTACACGGAAAAGAAGAAATTGTTGAATAAAGTTGTTAATTTTATTTTCTTCGCACACAAAAAGTATTCTCATAGCTTCATCTCGTAGCCTTACTACCTTTCTGGGCCTTCAGTGTGGTAGTTGTGTTGCTGTCCATGCAGGAAAGTTCACAGATTTCATCAAAAATATCTTAATTAGTGTTCCGAAGATGAACAAAGGTCTTGGAACGACGGGTTTGGAATGACATGAGGGCGAGTAAATAATGACAGAATTTTCATTTTTTGGTGAACTATCCTTTTAAATACTCAGTTCACGCATGCTCATATCAGCAGCTCATCAGTTCTTTGGTCTGAGTCCGAGCTGTTTTCTCAGTTCAGAGTACTTCTGGAATAACTAAATTGCTGAATGAGTTGGCAAGAACGGGCATCATAGAATTATATACGCCGGTATTTTGGCTTGGTTCAAGTCGGAGTGACTGTCAGACACTTTGAAAAGTGAGTTTTGATTGAGTAACTTGTAGATCTATGCTGCTTGAGATGTGAACTGTTTCAGATGGTTCAGTGTGATTAGGTGAACTGGTTCATCCAATTCTCTATAAAGAACAGGTTCAAAAGAATGATTCATTCATGAACCAGACATCCCTCCGGGCCACTTGCCTGAGGCAATGGATTGCATGTAATAATGTTATAAATAATGTTAAGTTTCTTGCACAGGCCGAGTTTTTTTTTTTTTTTTTTTTTTTTACATGACCTCAATATATCATCAGTAGCCACAGCTATTAATTTTGTGTTGCCTCATAAGCCTTTTTTTTTTGATTCTCGAAGTGATAGTAGCTATTGACTTGTATTTTATGTAACAGCAGTTTTTATTTTTTTTCAGATTTACGGTTCTATCGGTCTATCTTGGATGGCTTGAGTAAATTAACAGCAAATTTTCATTTTTGGGTGAACTATCCCTTTAAGGCCACATCATCCAGGTTCTCATAGTACACAAGGTCTTGTTCAGTTCATCGCTGTGAACAGATTATTCACCAGTGGTGGACGAAGTATACAAATCAAGTACTTGAGTACAGATCCGTATAATAAAATATTACTCCAGTAAAAGTAAAAGTACTCAGTTTTCAATTTTACTCGAGTGAAAGTACAAAAGTACTTGATTTTTTTTATGTTCTTAAGTAAAAAGTACTAATAGATGAATGTTTATTTTGCAGTTTTATATAGGCTACTTATATCACTTAATTTTATATTAGCATATATTTTTTTATAAGCCTACTGCTCAAAATACCTGCATGGGCTTTTCCCAAAATAACCAATAAGGAAATAATGAATATAATAAGGAAGATATAATTAGATTTTCATAATGATTTTTTTTTTCTCAAACAAAGACAAGTCACTCGTTTTTATAAAGTAACACTGTCCAACAATGACACCCGCAGCTGAAGTTACAGCGGAGGCTTGCCTCCCTTCGGTCCATTGACTTTCTACAGAGACCCCAAAGCGTGCTGTGACTTTTCTCTGTAAAAACACCCCTGGCCAAATTTCTTACTTGTGAATTCAGTTCACTGGAGACTCGTACTAAACGGAGCATTTGAATCAGTGAGTTGTCGACTCGAGAATATCTGCAGTTGGATCATTCCAATTCGTGAATGAATCATTTGGTGCAATTTGCGAACTGATTTAATGGGTTAATTGAAAAGAATCAGTTCGTTCTTGAATCAGACACCGCTTCTGCGTCTCGGAGCACGTGATATATTATAAGGAGTAACGATAAGTTTTATGAAATGTAGTGAAGTAAAAAGTACGATCTTATGCTTTTGAATGTAGTGAAGTAAAAGTAAAAGTTACTCAAAATAAAACTACTCCAGTAAAGTACAGGTACTTGAAAAATGTACTTAAGTACAGTAACGAAGTAAAACTACATTCAATTTTTTTTACCTCAAATTCACAGAAGATGTAACTTGATCATATATTTATATATGACAAATGCCAATTTTTATTGTGCTTCATGAATGAAGTCCAAGAAGTAATCCCTTATAGAATAATATTTCAATATTTCCTACGAAAATATTTAATGAAGCACTTAAGTATCACTTTTTTGTTTATTAAATCTGCATGTTTATAGTGATGATACATGTAACTTTTTATATTCGCGTCAGGGAGTTTTGGAAGCACAGGATTTATGTCCCACCCAAGCAATCTGTCCTTTTTCCACTGTCAAAGCAATTGAAGAACAGTTGGGGAGGAGAAAAAAAAAGAGGAAGGCGAAGGAAAAAGCAGATGAAAGGTCAACAGGATGTGAGGCTTCTATTATCAGCAATCTTCTCCTGGCTTCCACAGGCAGCTTGTTTCTAAACTGCCACCTAGCCAAGCATGAAGGGAGTATAATTTTAGCCAATCTCCCAGTAGTTTGGGTGTACAGAAAGCCATTGTAGGCCAGCAAAATGGTCACAATAGAGGCACTGGCCACTGATAAAGATCTGCATAGGTAATGCCAGGGCAGCAATAAGTGAAATTTTTGCGTCCCTGCATACAAACAGCACTCCCTTACAGCTCTGACCACTATTTGTCCCTTTGGCTTTGAAAGTGATGGATAGCATTTTTGTGCAGTATAATTGCAAGGGCCAGGGCATGTGTGGAAATTGATTAATTCCCTGAGCGAATAATGCATTACCCTGGATACTTCTTTACTGTTTATCAGGCCATGCAGCCAAAGGCTTTGTTTGCTCTCTTAAACTTTCCCCAGCTACCCCTAACAGGGCCTTTTCAAGGGATCTCTGCTTTGAAAGGCTTCTAGTCATTTCGGTAGTATTTGTTGTGCTACATCTTTGGTATCAAAGGTAACAGCGAGGGCAGAAAGCAGAGACAAACACGTAAGCCATTATACCTGAATGCATCACTCTTCAAATCGCATTTTACTCGTGTTAAAGGGACAGTTCGCCCAATAATGAAAATTGTTGTGATTTTCTCACCCTCCTGTTTTTAGTGACAATTTCCTTCTCTGCACATTTAAACCTGGAATCCCAAGATATTTGATGTGTAATAAATGTAGTTGTTTTGTTTTAAGTGTCTCATGTCTGTTTGTAGTGCACAAGGTTTAAATGTCCACAGATATATCGAAAAACCATAACTAAGGTGGATAACAACATTTTGAAAATTTCACAATTTCTCTCTCTCTCTTTCTGCGTGTAATATACAGGTACATCTAAAAAAATTAGAATATCATGAAAAAGGTCAATATTTTTTGTCACTCATTTCAGAAAGTGAAACCCATATATTATATAGATTCATTACACAGAGTGAAATATTTCAAGCCTTTATTTCTTGAAATTTTGATGATTATGGCTTACAGATAATGAAAACCCAAAATTCAGTGTCTCAGAAAATTAGAATATGACATAAGATCAATAAAAAAGGATATTTTAAACAGAAATGTGTAGATAACTTGACTACTTAAGTTTGTAAGGGAATTAATTATTATTAATTCATTCAGGTTTTGATAGGACTCGGATCTGAAAATCCGAAGTTCTTGGCTTTCTACAGAGACCCCAAAGCGTGCTGTGACTTTTCTGGAGGCTCATTGAGATGAATGTGGAAAAAAGTCACGTGAGAGGAGGCAATGCCTCCGTCGCGCTATAATTGGATATGATCGGTTATGATTGGATGCGATTGGTTCCTGCGACAAATCCCGCCTCTTGTTTTCTGCGAGCTCTCGGTCTGAATGAAGAAAATTATGTCGTTATTGACTAATTAATTATAAAGTAAGTAAACAACTCTCCCGCTTAGATACCACTACTTTGTGTCACGTCAAAATAAAAACGTGATGACTGCGTCAGTTTTTAGCGAGCATTCAGCGTGATTAAATGAAAGATATATCTTCGTGTCTGTGGCAGTGTTTACAGAGCTTTTATGACGATTATTATATAAGACTAATTATAAAGTAAGTAAACAACTCTCCTGCTTAGATATCACTGCTTTGAGTCACGTCAAAATGAAACATGAAATGACTTGAAAACGTGATGACCGTGTCAGTTTTTAGTGAGCATTCAGCGTGATTAAATGAAAGATGTATCTTCGTGTCTATGGCAGTGTTTACAGGGCTTTTATGATGATGACCCGAAATAAGTTGACTATTAAAAAGAACAGCTGAACATCAGTTCACAAATAAAAAAAATATTGGTAACATTTTACAATAAGGTGTCATTTAATGTGTTTTTATAATGTACTACAATACATAGGTGCAGATAATTCCCACCATTTGCAATAAGTAGTATACATAGCAGAAAATCCTGCTAGGTGTAAATATAATCTATAGCTATTTACACTTGGTGTAAACATTAAGTGTAACAGGGACATGGATTTTATATACGTGACCCTGGACCACAAAACCAGTCATAAGGTTTGATTTATGCATAATCTGAAAGCTGAATAAATAAGCTTTCCATTGATGTATGGTTTGTTAGGATAGGATACAACTATTTGAAAATCTGGAATCTGAGGGTGCAAAAAAAAATCAAAATATTGAGAAAATCGCCTTCAAAGTTGTCCAAATGAAGTCCTTAGCAATGCATATTACTAATCAAAAAGGATTTTTTTTATATATTTACGGTTTACTGAATATCTTCATGGAACATGATCTTTACTTAATATTCAAATGATTTTTGGCATAAAAGAAAAATCAATAATTTTGACCCATACAATGTATTGTTGGCTATTGCTACA
>NW_015542493.1:916263-925173 GCF_001515605.1 Sinocyclocheilus anshuiensis
TATATATATATATCAGTATATGCTACTTATGACTGCTTTTGTGCTCCAAGGTCTCACACACACACACACGCACGCACGCACACACACACACACGCACTGAGTTCACCAGATAGAACTTTTGATATATTTTTTTTAATAGTGGATGCAGGACAATATAGTTAATTTATGTAAGTGAGGATAGCAAAATAAAGTAAACTGTGACATACCCAAAAATTCTTAATTCAGTGGACTACCAGTAAAATTGATAAAAATTTGGAACCAAAGATTGGGAAGTCCAGCTCCAAATTTTTCTACATTTTCCTGCAGATATTCTTCATATTTTGTTCTTCATGAATGAAGAATTTATATATTCTTTATACTGAGTCTGATTCCTTTGCTGCAACAATTTTTTTTTTTGGTTAATGTTTACTTTTTATTTACTCCACTTTAAGTCTTTAAGGTGATAACAGATGTCAGTCACACCTACTCTATTGAAATCCCATATTCAAAAGAAAAGAAAAGGAAAAAAAAATCTACAAATCTGAAAGCAGTAGCATTGTCTACAGTGCAATCTCTCTATTGTCTAATCTGAAAAACAGTGCTTTTGGGTTCTCTGAATGTAGCCACAATACACATTCCCATCTCTTGTCTAATCTTCCTCCGAACAGATGCCTCAACTTGAAGTGGTGGAGTTGATGAGGGACACGAGTAAAGATCAAGACAAGTTGGCTGGACAGGAAAAAAGCGTGTTATAATTTTCACAAGACAAAAATGCAACCATCAGAGACAAACATCTGATGTCCTCATCACGAGCCATTTGTCAGAGGTCTGATAACCGGCTGTGGGAGTGACACAACTTGTTTCACCTTATGACTCAGGAGCTGGTTCTCTAGAATCTTTAGTGACTGAATGGAAAATGCTGTTGTAGCTATATGCAGTTGTACATGTAATTTAATCTTATTTGTGTGCAAGTAAATATGTAAAATATATGTAAAAATATGTAAATGTAAAAAAAGTAAAAAATAATTATATATACACACACATACTGATCCTGTATATATAGGCTGATTCTGTTTAGACAAAAGCTGTTCAGTTGATGATTGGTTTCCTGCAATATTTTCAGTGGTGCAGCTTAATACATTTATGAAAACATAAGGTTCTTTTTTCATTTATGCAAATAGTGATGGTGCCCTTGTGTGGTTGTTTAACTGAGCACACACATCTTTGTGCAGGAATGCCGCTCTCCTTCCAGGTTGTCTCAGATGGAAGAATTCCAAGAAATCGCAGTCGACACTTAATTAACCTTTTGAACCACCTCTTGCTCACGACAGTTTTACCGACGACTTCTCTTAATAGTTTTATGACCTTGCCGTCAATAAGACTGAGATGGACTGAATTGAGATATGATTTAATTAAAGAAGTGCATATGTTTAAGAAATATAACCACACTGGTATGAAAACCGAGGGGGTGTGGGGATCACAGAAGTATGACCTTGCTATGAAATATTAAGCATGAAAGAGTTGAAGGCAAAACTAAATCAAATGGAAGTTGCACTCTAGTTTATGTTCAAGATGAATTTGAACGCTGCACTGTTTCTAAAACTCTTGAAGTGCAAAAATAAGAGAAAAATAAAGACCATTGCCATTTGCGGCTTTAGACTCTCCAGCAATTCTCTTTTAAATAATGGCTTTACATTTCATGGTCTATTGCTATAATTTAAATAAGTGTTCCTTCCTTACAAGGTCAAGATAACTAAAGTTTACTGAACAAAAGTTGATTTTTTTTCAGGTTGTGTGATTGTTGAAAGAGTTTGAAGTCAGTTTTGTGAGCTGAAGCACTTGCCCTTAAGAGAGTTTATAGGTTTTATACTTTCCCCATTTATATAGTAAATGTCAGTATATAATGTGAATCACCAGTGAAGTGTGTTCATTGAAGAATCACTTCAGTTCATCCTTTTTGTCAAAAGTCAGGCCATCTTTCTTTCCTTCTTTCTCTCTTCTTTTATTAAAATACTTTTACATACGTGCTCCGATAATGATTCATCAACATCTTTAGCAGAGTAATGAACACTGTTCTTTTTCACTAAAATCCCAAACCATACATACTGGTCGAGTTTCTTTTTCTTCCACCGTGGTGTGCTGTAGCTCGGTCTAGGGACGTGGCCCTCTTAATGTGAATGAGGAATACGTTTCTGCACTGTTGGATTTCATTTTCCTCAGATCAAATATTTAAGATCAAGAGTGAGAGAGTGTGCAGCTTAAGTATATTGAACTCCTGGAATAGAGACTGTGCTGCTCAGACAATGGCAGATCAGGAGCGCAGTCACCCATGATGGCCTTGGTGACTGCCAGGGACCCCTGCCATTCTCAGACAGCAGTCCTGAGGAGAATGAAATAACTTTATAATGGTAGGGGTGTTCCTGGGTTTATACACTGATATAATAATCCGTTTTTCACACAATGGAGATAATGATCGTTATTATTGCTGGCGAGTGATGGCGGGGGGGCGGGGGGGAGCAATAGTTCGGAATGGAGACTTTCTTCTCTAATCCTCCTGCTATGAAAGGTTAAAGACGGATTTGAATATTATGATCCATCCTCCTCCGTTACAAAGAAATAATTGTGGTTGAACTTAATACTCTGTTTGAAAAGCCTGTACTTCCAATGTAAGGGTACAATTCTGTGTTTGCTTACTGCATTATGTTCTGGTACAGGAATGTCATGCACGTATTTGTAGCAGAACTGGCACACTAGGACCAAATATAATTATAATTGGAGGGTTTTTGGAGGATTTGACTCACTATATATACAGTGCCTTGTGAAAGTATTCATTCCCCTTCATTTTTTTCACGTTCTTTGTTGCTGCCTTATGTTAAACTGCTTTAAAATGCTTTTTCCACATTAATCTACACTCCATACACCATAATGGCAAAGCAAATAACAGGTTTTTAACATCTTTCCAAATTTATTAAAAAGAAAAATCTTAAAGGATTCCATTGCATAAGTATTCATACCCTTATCTAGGTATTTCAACTTTTAGGACAGTTGAAATCTAGCTCAGGAGCATTCATATTGCTTGTAGATGTTAAACTGTGGCAAATTCAATTGAATGGGTATGATTTGGAAAGACACACATGTCTTAATAACACACATGGCTTTATTGTGGTGTGGCAAGACTCAATCCTCTCCTCAGTGAAGACGCATGAAAACACACTTGGAATTTGCAAAAGAAAAGCACCTAAAGGACCCTCAGACTGTGAGAAACAAGAGTCTGGTCTGATGAAGCTCAATTCCAAGCATAATTTTCAAGAAAACCAGGCACTGCTCATCACCTGCAGAGTATCATCCCAAAAGTAAAGTGTGCTGGTAGCAGCCTCATGCTGTGGGGCTGTTTTTCAGCGGCAGTGACTGAAGGACTCATCAGAGTTGAAGAAAAGCTCAACGCACTAAAATATTGAGAGCCCTAATGAAAACCCAGTCCAGAGAATTCAGAACCTCAGACTGGGCAGAAGATTCACCTTCCAACAGAACAATGAACCTAAACACACAGCAAGAGTGGCTTTTAGACAACTCTGTGAAAGTTCTTGAGCGGCCCGGCCAGAGCCTGGTCTTGAACCCAATCAAATATTTCTGGAGAAACCTGACAATGTGTGTCTGCCCCCATCCAACCTGACAGAGCCTGAGAGGTGAAGAGGTGAGGAGAAGAATAGCAGATAATTGAAAAATGCTGATGAGCAAAGCTTGTCGCATCATAACCAAAAAGACTTGAGACTGTAAAGGTGCTAAGTACTGAGTTAAGGGTATGAATACTTATGCAATTTACTTATTTCAGTTTTTTATTTTTAATAAATTGATGAAGTTGTGACATATGTTTTTGCTTAGTCATTATTGTGTATGGAGTGTAGATTGATATGGAAAAAAGTAATTTAAAGCAGTTTAACATAAGGCAGCAACATAAAGCTGGCCACACACTAGAGGATTTTGTCGGTACAGATTTCCTGATTTGATTCAGATTCACAAGCTCTGAATTTGATGAAATTCCAGTTAACCGGATAATTTAGTAACAATGTCAATTATTTTTATGAAATATATATTGTATAACATATAATATGTTGTATATATGAAGGACTTTGAATTGTATATTTTCTTTGTTAGCTGAGGTTTCAAATTATACAGGGAACCTTCTTGAACTTGGTATGCTACAAAATTATAAAAAAATACAAATACAAATATGCAGTTCAATTTCCATTTATTTAACACAGCCTTTTTTATTTCATAACATTAAAATCAGACAGCACATTCCATTTGGGTAAAAATTTGGAAAATCCAGAGAATGAAGATTACAAGGATTCAATCTTGACCACAGCTAGCACCCAAACAAACACTTTTGCGAAGTGAATGGAACAGGTGGAGACCGCTATGATAACCTAATCTGCAGTATGGGACAAGTTATGTTTTTATTAGTAGAAGCTTTGGAGAAGTTGTGTGCTGGATTACCAACATGAACAGCACTTAATAACTTAAATGGATCAAGCCACGTGTTCAGAGGGACATGGCTGGTAGGATTGCATTTGACCTGATTTTTTTGTCCTTTGTTCTTCACCCACAAAGATGACACCGTTGATATCAGTCCGAACTGGTGCAGCATGGGACCAGGTGCCCTTCCCTCTCCTTCATCCTGTAGGAACAGTACCACGTCCCTGGCAGACAGAGGTGCATTAATGGCTTTATATGGTCGCTTAATACCCTAATCCTGTCGAATAGAGTTTGGATGGATTTGTAGGAGATGTCAGGCCAATCCGCTGGTTCATAAACACTCTTGTAATAGTGGCTCTGTTGGTGTAAGGAGAGCAGGAGAGATGGTACAATAAAATGGGCCTACCTGTGACAGTTCAAGTGAGCCATTCTGCGGCAGAGAGGGGTTTAAGTGGACTTAAGTGAGATTAAATCCTTGTATGATTCACACTTTGTGAACGCTGTGGCAAATTGGAAGCAAAGCTCAGTGACCCAGTTCCACTTACCTGTCCTACGTGAAACACTCCCTTCAGATAACAGCAAGAAGGAAACTCGTGGAGATGAGATTTCCATGACATGTAGGTCATGGCTCATTATCCTGATCATAAGCATTTTAAAAGCAGTTTAATTGGTCAGTGTACTTTATGTCTTTTGACGTGATTAAAAAGATTCTAGCTTCATCTATGACTATGAATAGAGACTATTTTTAAATAAAACTGTTAACCCTCTGGTCATCATTGGTCATTTTAAGCTGGAAAATGTTGTGTTTTTAATTATTAATAATAATAATAATTATTATTATTTTACTTTATTGGAATGGCATGAAACTATGCACCTTTATGGCACTTGCAATAATAACACAAAAATATATATATATTTTTTTTATGGTAAAAATGAGATATAGTCTACAAATCAGCTACAGTGAAGTAGTCTTTCATAATGTCTAAATATATATACATGTGGGAAACATTATAAAACATAATTAAAAGTAAGAAAGTAATTATGTCTGAAAAAATCCTATTTCTTATGTGGAACACATTAAAAGAAGATGTTTTGAAGAATATTTTGTTTGGGTTGTTCTGTTTGTGAAAACTTTTTATAACAACCAAAACTAAACTTTCTTCAAAATATCTTCTTTTGTGTTTCACACAAGAAATTATGACATGAGGGGGAATAACAGAATTTAATCATGACAACTCTCTGAAGATTTTAGCATAGTGAGAGATATGACAATATTAATGTATTTGGTCTTGGCGGAATAGATATGCTACACTGCTGCTGCTGAATTGCTGCTGCTGTTGGTTATTGCTGTAGTTGTAGATTATTGCTGCTGCTGCAAGCAAGTACAGGAACTTGCTACTGCCAATGCATATGGCGATACGGTGCCGTGAGTATTTAAGACATACTGCTGTTGCACAAATAGCGTATAAAATAACCCGTAGCAGATCAATACAGGTGGAGCTGGGGAAGGTGAAGGGTTTCAGAGAAACTCTGAAAGTGTGCTGCAGGAATCTCTAGTGACTGCTAGCCAGCCATATAAATGCAAGGCAATAAGCTTATTAGCTGCATATGCAGCATGAACCAATCAGCTTGTGCCAAGTCGTTTAACACTGTGAATACACGAACGTCGATTCTGGTACCCAACATCACAACAAGATGATATTTTAAGCTCCTTATGTAGCCGAATCTGCGCTGGTTTGAATGGGCCGCCTCCAGTTTCCCCTTTGTTTTGCTGCCTCCAGCTAGCGCTGTGACGTCGGCTGACCCTAGTTACCTGTGGCTGGCCTGGCCATGCGTCACTCAGAAAACAAAAGGCCAATCAGAAGAGAGGCTCATGAATATTAATTAGACAGGCCAAAATCGACCTGTTTTCAGCAGAGCTCCTGAGAGAGGAGCTGTAAAAATATATTGAGATGGTTTTTGGTACTTATACCGCAAATATATATTCTTAAGGACATCAAAACCTAAAATAAAACTCCAGAAAGGTGTACAATATGGGACCTTTAAAGAAGTGAGTTCCAAAACTCAAAATGAAATTCTTTCAACTATTTATCACGGAACATGGTATTTTTTTTTCATACTATGGAAGTCAATGGCTATCGTCAACTGGTTGGTCACCAACATTCTTTAAAATATCTCCTTTTGTGTTCAACACCTGAAAGAAATTCATACAAATTTAGAACAACTTGAGGGGGAATAAATGATGAATTAGCATTTTTGGGTGAACTATCCCTTTAATATCTTATGTAGTTTTAGTTCTTAGTTAAATGTGTTTGTAAAAAAAAAAAAAAAAAAACTCTTAAAAAACAAGACTATATTTCTATTTATTTATTTTCAGTGATTTATTTAGAGTGCTAAAAGACTCCGCAGTGTTTAGGTCTGGGATGGTCATAACGTCATAACCCATCTGTCCAGTGCACCTCTCAGAAGTATCACCTTCACACAGGCAAGAGCTCCAGGGAGGTTGGCGGGATGAAGATGAAGGAGCGGTGCGTCTTTGTGGCTCTCCTCTCGTCACCTTGAGATTACTTTTTCGTTACACATGAGACCCATAGTGAAACAACCTCCTGATTCCTGAAGCATTAAATAAAGTTTAGCTGTGTGACAGAGCTCGCTGCACCTGAACAGTCAGCCAGCTAATGATTCCTGAGAGGCAGCAAGAGTCTTCAGTTGGTCACAGTGAGAACTTGGATTACTCCCATACATGTCTAATGCAAATAAACAAACACACTACATATATGAACATATACACACATATGCGCTGAGGCTTCTATTAGCATGCTAATGCCAGTGTCCACACATGTAGCAGACACACACCTTCTTGGGTGTTTGGTATCATCTCTGATATCTGGGGGAGATGAACTGCGTCAATTAAGAAAAAGATTAACAAAGATTATTAGTACAGTAAGCAATGCAGTCAGCTGGAGTGGTTTCTTGATGGTAGGTGTTGAGATATGTAATATTCAGTGACAGCTACATGCTCCACTGATCGAAATGAAATGCGTAATTTCGAATGTGATTAAGAGGGTGACCATTTTCTTGTCTGAAAACTTATGTCGGATTCCCCAAATCTCCCCCTCACACATGGCTGCCCATTCAAGACAAGATTATAACACTTATGCATATTAATAACAGATTTACTGACAGATTTATGACTACAAATGCAGCCATGGAGTCCCTGCTAAAGGTTATAATTATTGCAAATTATTTCACTTTTTTTTTTTTTTTTTTTTTATGTGTGTATAAACAATTTTGCATGGCATCTAAACTAACCTTGACTTGTCTATCAATAACTAAATAGTTAGTTCACACATTATATTAAATGTTATATATAAATATGCAGTGGTGTATAAAGTACCTGAAAGCCATACTCAAGTACAAGTACAGATATCTTACCAGAAAATGACTTTGGTAGAAGCTGAAGTCACCGTTTAGAATATTACTTGAGTAAAAGTCTTAAAGTATGTGATATTTATTGTACTTAAGTACGAAAAGTATTTTTTTTAATATCTTAAATGTACTTGAGTATTGAAAGTAAAAGTACAGGTAAATGCAAAATTGAAAAGAATCAAATAAATATATAAAAAAATGCTCATACACAGCTTGAGTATTGTGTTCAGTTTTAACTCTTTCTTCCATTTTGTATTTTTGGGTAAGAATAAGAAGCATTTCATCCGGTACTTAGTGTCTTTCATTCCAACATAAGAAAACATTTCTGGAATCTGCATCTGACATAGCATTTAGATGTATTTACACAGTTTATGTATCACAGAGGGGACATGGATGCATTTAAACTTACAGATGCATAAATAGGCCTAATGTTGTGGTTTTAACATAAAACATTGAATATTGATATTTGAAATAATGTAAAACATGAAAAAAACAGTCGAAATGTGAAATTAAACCCGCCAGTAGGTGACAGCAAGTGACTGTTAAAGGGACACTCCACTATTTTTGAAAATAGGTTCATTTTCCAACTCCCCTAGAGTTAAACAGTTGAGTTTTACCGTTTTCGAATCCATTCAGCCGATCTCCGGGTCTGGCGGTAGCACTTTTAGCTGTAGCTTAGCATAGATAATTGAATATGATTAGACCGTTAGCATCTCGCTCAAAAATGACCAGAGGGTTTCGATATTTTTCCTATTTAAAACTTGACTCTTCTGTAGTTACATCGTGTACTAAGACCGACGGAAAATGAAAAGTTGCGATTTTCTAGGCCGATATGGCTAGGAACTATAACACACACACACACATACTGTATATATTTATATAATACACACACACACACACATATATACATATGTGTGTGTGTGTGTGTGTACATGTATAATACACATACATGCATAAGTTTATGTGCACACACACACACACACACACACACACACACACACACACACACACACACACACACACAAT
>NW_015542493.1:927837-943628 GCF_001515605.1 Sinocyclocheilus anshuiensis
CACACAATGTATAATATAATTTGTGACATTACTATTTATTTATTAATAGACAAGTCAAGGTTAGTTCAGATTGTAAAATGTATTTACAAATTATTTGAAAAGTAGTATAAAAATATTTTAAACCCCTATGAAATCAACTATACAAATACTACAGCCATGGCCAAAAGTTTTGAGAATGACACAAATATTAATTATACTGAAGCATAATTAAAAGCTTCTTTTGAATAAATAAATAATAAAAAGCTTCTGCCCTTCTTGACACCAGGCATCCTCCAAAAGTCTTGGCCTCACTGTGCGTGCAGATGCACTCACACCTGCCTGCTACCATTCCTGAGCAAGCCCTGCACTGGTGGTGCCCCGATCCCGCAGCTGAATCAACTTTATGAGACGTTCCTGGCACTTGATGGACTTTCTTGGGTGCCCTGAAGCCTTCTTCACAGCAATTGAACCTCTCTCCTTGAACTTCTTGATGATCCGATAAATGGTTGGTATAGGTGCAATCTTACTTGCAGCAATATCCTTGCCTGTGAATCCCTTTTTGTGCAAAGCAATGATGACTGCACGCGTTTTCTTGCAGGTAACCAAGTTCATTTTCATGGCAAAGAGGGACTTTGCAATTAATTGCAATTCATCTGATCACTCTTCATAACATTCTGGAGTATATGCAAATTGCCATCATAAAAACTGAGGCAGCAGACTTTGTGAAAATTAATATTTGTGTCATTCTCAAAACTTTTGGCCACGGCTGTATATGTCCAAGAACTTGGCACATGTGTTTTAAACTAGATTTGTAAAAAGATGATTCCTTTTCTTTGTCATGTTTCCTTTTCTTTATGGCCATGGCTATATATGTCCAAAAACTTGCCACATGTGTTTTAAACTAGATTTTTAAAAAGATGTTTCATTTTCTTTATCATGGACACTCTTATAATTCTTATTTAGTGTATGTATGTATAAGTTGAATGAAACAGCAGCCTTGACTCATAAGTTCAATTCAAACACTGTATAACCACATATTGCACCACTCTCCGGATATACAAGCCATATTTCAGATTCACTGCTGCTGTTCTGAGCCCATGAATGCCATGAACTAAACTGCAGCGATAGCACAGGTTCATTGTTTGGATTGCAGGCAAAGAGGAGGTTTAGTCCTCAGACACTTCGATTTCCATGATCTTACACGACAGAAGAATTAGTACTAGAGTGCTACATGTTCACCAGCTCTCCTTGAGTGGCGACTTGAGTCCACTAGTATATCCACCTCCTTTTGTTTGCTTTTGTTCCTCTTTGTGTCAGACGGTAGTGAGAGGGATGGTGAAGAGCGAAAAGAGAGGGAAAGAAACAAACTCAGTGTACAGAATGTGTCAAGGCCCACAACTCTCTACTCTCTTCAAATCACAACTTAACAGGCATGATGAGATTTAGATTCCTTTTTCTCTTGTAAGGAACAGGCCTGCAGCAGGTTTTTTTTTTTCTCCAACAGATCCAACTCTGTATGGAGAGCACTGGTATGTGTGCGAGTTTGAGATGTAAAGAGCAAGAAGGAGAGAAGGAACTAAGAAATGAAAGAGTTAGTTAAGGGGGGCAGTTAGTGCCAGCTTTCGGTGGCCTTTTTATAACATGATTTACAATTTCTCAATGTAATGTATTAAAACGTTGACAGAGCAAAAGGGATTCACAAGATGCTGCATTAGAAACTCAATTTCTATGATGAATTGCCTGGGGCTACTGAATCGCAAACTGTTCTCCCCCCTCCACCTTTTCCACTCCTCCTTCCATTGCACTGAAGTGTTTTTTTTTTTTTTGTCCAAATCTTCTTAAACCTCCCTTTTAATCTGATCAGTTGAATGTAAGGAGGTGAAAGGATTTCTGGACTAAAAAAGCATTCATTTTTTTGCCGTCTTGTGTTCCGTATTTCCAAATGCTGGGTCAGTAATATTCAAAAATTGCTTAGTTCACTGTGCTGCCAGTTGGCTCACTCCGATCCTTTCTCATCCATGCTTGTATTAACTAAGGGGTTCAAGGCTTCTTTTAAATACTCATTGTGACAAGAATGGGTGCAATATTAAACTGTTTAAATGTGTTCGTATTAGCATTGCTTAAATGTGTTCAGTTCAGTGCATTGTTACATTATTTTCCCCAACCTAATTATACCGTAATGCTACGAAATTTCCTTTCAAAATGGAGAATGATTTGAAAATATTTGTTCACTGAATAACTAAGGAGGGTAAAAAGGTAAGTGTCACCATTTCCCTTAAAGCAGTACAGAAAATAATGACCTCAAATTGGTTATTGGTGTGTAAAGGGATTTAGCAAAATTTCTTCAGAAGTGCAGACAGCGGGAATGGCTGTTTCAACCCTGTGTTGTAATATCACAGCGGGAATGTGGGAGCTCGGACAGAATGGATGCTTTCAGTGTAAAAAGCTTGCTTGGGCAGCATCAGCTACTTTAGCTTAGTTGTGTATGATTAGGAATTGTAGAAATGCGTTCCATAGTTTGCATAGATGGATTTTTAAGGGGTTCATATATGATGGGAAGCTGGATTTTCCAGGCTCTTTTAAAGTAAAGAGTTAGATATAGACATACTCACAGCTTATGAAACTTAAAACATCTTCCACAGTCCACCAAGACCATTTATTGATTATTGTATGTTGCAGCCAGTTTGACAATCTTATGTAATCTGTAATGTAATCTATAACATTTACATACATAATGTGAGACCATTTACACATATATGTGTGTGGAATACAGGTGCATCTCAATAAATTAGAATGTCGTGGAAAAGTTCATTTACTTTTTGAAAACTTGAAGCCCCATATCTATAACAAACCAACAAAACAAAAACGTAAAAAAAATATTAAACATAAAAATGTATTAATATTACCAAGAACTATATTAGCCCAACAATACACACATTTTAATTTACGTGTTTGATGCCATGTATGCTAAATTGTGATGGCTAATATAATTTGCTGCACACAACACATTGGGCTTGCCATGAATATTCTTTTTTCAAGTGAACGTCTACACTCATCTTAGTGAAGTTTGTGAATTTAAAGTAAAATATTGTGGAGTTAGGTTGGATGTATGGCATTTGACCCATATTTGGGTTGCAACCCAGTAGTTAAGAACCACTGCTGTATAATAAGGTTTAATGCTGGTCAAGCGTAAAGTTGGTTTAGTGCTGGTATTGCTAGGGGTTCTGAACATAGCAGCATAACTTCTGTTATTCATCAGCATGGTCTTTCTGGTGAGGTTAAATCTCTGTCTTTTGTGAAACACAAAGATGTCCATATAATGAAAGTCAATGGGGTCCAATGTTGTATGGACCATAACATTTTCAAAATATCTTCATTTGTGTTTCTTAGAAGAAAGAAATGCATGCAGGTTTGGAACAACAAGAGGGTGAGTAAATGATGACAGAATTTTCATTTTGGGGTGAACTATCCCTTGGTGGAGACACCAGAATCCCATTCAGCAGGGCCCTCAATGAAGCCTCATTCAGAGAAGCCAAACAAAAAAATGTACTCCATTCAGATCCCAGGCAAAAAAGAAAAAAAGTAGACATATAAATAGAGATTCCAAACCTGCCGATAAAAACAATAAATAAGAGCAGAACATTACATTCATGGAGAGCTTGGTTCAGTGTTTTTAGATCTTGCCGTCTATTCGACATGGATGATGATGCCGTACTGTGTGATTGTTCCTCATCGTCCATTGTTCTGTGTGATTTACAACATGCGCACAATACCATGATATTACTTGCGGTTTACACTGGCTGAATGTGGTGTGAACATGACGTGAATGCTCTTAAAGAAGCTCAGCTCACCCTTTTGTTTGAGGTCTTGATGGGAATAGTAGAGCCTTGAAGCTGTCAGCCCAATAAAGAAGCCATTCCAGCCCTGCCTCGACACTGGGGGGGAAGAACCAGATTTAGTTCACTGCTGTTTCCTTCCCACAAAAAGCCCCTGCATTAAAGAAAATCCAAATATTTGAGCATTACCAGAGGATGATAATGTAAAATCAACTTAAAATTGCCACAATACGATGTGTGACAGTTTTGCCATAATGCGCCTCGGTGGGATTAGTCATTCATTAAACAGGTTTGCCATGCAAAGCTACTGTCAGATATTTGTCTGGAATTAGAGGGGAAAGAAAAAAAAACCAACCGAAAAGATCCCCTGAACAATTAACATCACCCGCCTCATTATAACGACCAACTTAATCTTTAAGCATGTGAGTTCCCTGGTTTGGATTTCAAGGCGAGATTTCCAGTTCTCTTTGTCAGATCAAAACAAAAGAATGGCTAAAACAAAAGCTCATGTAAACAAATGTTCCGATTTGTCTAAAAAGAAATCAGCTCTGTATATATCAGACATGATATTGTCTCAAAAACGCATACTAGACAATAACACAATGAATATTCATTTCTGTAGTGCTTTATGAGATGTCTTACAATTCAGCGGTTGAGAGAAGTAGGAAACTGTGTCTTTTTACAGATCTATTTCATATATTTCTTGCAGTGTGCTTTAGTCTGCTTTACTATAACAGTACGTGCTTTTAAAGGTGGTATCTGAGCTTTATGCTTTGTGAGGAACAAACATAACAACAATATAAGGAATGATGTGGTATAAATGGATAAAAGCATCACAAAAAATGTATGAAAATGATTATCACTGATACTGTTACCAGGCACTTTAATGCCTGGTAACAGTATTTTTATCTTTCTCTCACATCTCAAGCCAAAGTTGGTTGCCTTGTGTAAATGTCACATTTGTTGAAAAGCTGTGTAAGTGTTCTTGTTGGAACCTTTACCAGATGGTATTTGAATTCAAGATCCCTTGAATGACCAATCACATACTTGGTTCAAGATCGCAGTTCTTTCAACACTGAATCTATTTCAGATCAAATACTTATGTGTGAAAGGAGGACCTGTAGGGCTCCCTCTATAGGAACTTTACAGAAATTGCATAGAATATTTTTTTAGAATTTTATTTATATCATAAATCTGCAAAGAAAAGAGAAAAAAACATATGATTCATTAATAATAATAATAAATATTTTCTACATTTTGTTACTCATATGAGTCAGACTTGCAACCCGTTGGTCACGAGTTCGAGTCTCAGGACCGGCAGTAATTGTAGGTGGGGGGAGTGAATGTACAGTACTCTCTTCCACTCTCAATACCCACAACTGAAGTGCCCTTGAGCAAGGCACCAAACCCCCAATTGCTCCCCAGGTGCTGCAGCAAATGACCGCCCACTGCTCTGGGTGTGTGTTTACAGTGTGTGTGTGTGTGTGTGTTCACTACTCACTGCTGTGTGTGTGCACTTGGATAAGTTAAAGGGCACCTATTATGCCCCTTTTTACAAGATGTAATATTAATCTTATGGCTCTCCTGAATGTGCCTGTGAAGTTTCAGCTCAAAATACCATACAGATCGTTTATTATAATGTGTTGAAAAGTGTAATTTTGGGGCGGGTCTAAAAAGTGCTGATTCAGGGGTGTGTTCCCTTACATGAAAATGAGCTGCAACTTCCCGCCCGACTCCAGAAGGGGGCGGAGCCTAGACGTCTCTGCTTTGCGTATGGCAATAAACAGAGAGGAGAAGCAACATGAGCGAGAGTGAGAGGACCGGTATTCAGCCGTACATGTACGAACCGGACTCAGACCCAGAACAAGGAGAGACTACGGCAGAAGAAACAATAAAGCGAATTAACCAGAATGTCTCGGAATGGTAGTTTGAATCATTTATGTACTTGTATAGTTTTTCACAGCCGCTTTGTAACGAAGGATGTGACACAGCCGATCGCACGCAGACAAAATGGCGGACATGGCACAACACACTGAGAGCTGAGGATATGGTAATACGCGCCTGTCAGTCAATAGTGGTGGGCGGGGCTACCGCAATTTGACGTCATATTGCGGACAGGATCCAAACCGCTTGTTTTTTGAGCCTGGTTTGGTTTTATGAAGATTAAAAAAACAAGACTGGATGTATTTTTATCATTCTAAAATGGCTGTGTGCACAATTCCAACACACATTTCTGTCCAAACATCTTGTAAAAGTGGATTTTGCATAATAGGTGCCCTTTAAAAGTAAAAAAAAATATATATGAACTTTTGAATAGTAGTGTATCATGATTTCCAAAAAAAAAGAAAGAAAGAAAGCATCTTCAACATTGATGATAATCAGAAATGTTTTTTGATCACCAAGTCAGCATAGCAGAATGATTTTTAAGGATCATGTGACACAGTAGCCCCAGACACATGTGAACAGTTTTTGTATAATAATATTTCACAATATTACTGTTTTACTGTATTTTTGATTAAATTAATGCAGATTTGTTGAGCATAACAGACTTCTTTCAATAACATTAAAAAAGTAATTATTCCAAAATACTTGACCATTAGTTTATATCAAATTGATATACAAATAATAGCACCTATTATTTTTATTTATTAATATTGAATTATTTATTTTATCTATATATATGATATGCATATATTATAGAGTGTACTGTCTAGCAGCCTCAGCATTACTGAAATATCTTATTTTTAAAGATTAAAAGACTTTATATCCATAATAATATTGTGTAAAAATAAAGTAAAAATGGACAACTAATGCGCTGAACTGTTATAAGCCGCTTTTACCACAACTTGACGGTGGCCTTGCTGATTAGATCTTTATGTAAATCTTATTGGACAGAACATCTTGTGTGTGTGTATATGCCACTGTCAGCTCCTCCATTCATTTTGCAGTCTGATTGAGAGGGGCACAGATTAAATTTATCTGTCACAATGGCTAATGAAAACCCCCGCCACATCTGACCAAGACCTTGGTGGCCTTAGCGATAATACAGCTTTGTCCAGGCCACCTCAGCCCTATAAATGTGAGAATTTCTTGCCTTTGGAAGTGTTTTATTTGTCATTCTTTCGGGAATGATAAAGAGATTGGTCTCCAGGGAATGTTTTGTTGCTGCCATAAAGGGAAGGCCATGTCAGCGTTATTATTTTTTCTTGTGGCAATCTACACGTTTTCAACCCACTTTAATCTGTTTGGCAGCTGGTCAGGTGGGATGTGGCCTTGCCCCTCTGTCACCTCTGCAAGGGTCCCAGTGGTAAATATGAAGCTGCGTCATGGCTTTTCCAGCCAGAGGGAGGACCAAGCGCTGCTGCCGCATACAAATACCCTTTTGATACGCTTTAGGCCTGAAGAGGATGAACTGACTCATTCACTCTACATAAAGAAACTTTTATTTAATCTGCTTTAAAAAGGAATCAGTGTAGATGTCAGGCCGCTGACAATTATTTGTTTTCCCCTTTCGTTAACTTTTCTGATTTGAAGGCCTCGACTACGATTAGGTTTTCTGTTAAAGGGGTCATAAGATGCGATTTCAAGTTTTCCTTTCTCTTTGGAGTGTTACAAGCTGTTCGTGAATAGATAAGATCCCTGAAGTTGCAAAGACTAAAGTCTCAAAACCAAAGAGATATTCTTTATCAAAGTTAAGACTCTGCCACACCCCCCTAAAACGGCTCGTTCTAACACGCCCCCACATATCTAGGTCACTATGTGGGAATATTTGCATAATGCGCCCAAATGTGCACGCAAATAAAGAAGGCGTGGTTTCAGTAACCGCAGTTAGTGTTGAAGCAGCCATGTCAGAGAGACGCTGTGTGTTTCTAGACGAAAGCAAAAGCACTTTATTTGGCCTTCCGAAAGTAGATGCATTTAGGAATCTTTAAGATCACTTACAACAGAACAGCTATGCATTTTATGGACGACCGTTTCATGAACCTAGGAGAGGAGGTAATTCTGACTTTGCTATGACAATCTGGCACTTCTGAATCAGCGACTGTAAGTATGTTTTGTTACTAGTTTAAGTATTTGCTATTGACTGTTCAAATGCGGAGTTTTGCGCATCGTGTGTGTGTGTGCGCGCGCGCGTGTGTGTGTGTGTGTGAGAGAGAGAGAGCGAGAGAGACAGCCTCAAATCACAGTGGAGTCAGCTGTCTTAACCGCGGCTTGTGTACTGCATCATTACTGTGTCTGTTCCCCTTTCGGGCTTGAACTGATGGTAAAACTAATGACATTATTTACTGTCTTTACATTTATTTTGAAAGATGAAGCTCGCGATTATGGTAAGGGGCGTTACATTTCCGACGAGTGCTTGCGGTGTTCGGCCAATCACAATGCACTGGGTCAGCTGGCCAATCAGAGCAGACTGTACATTTGTCGGAAGGAGGGACTTTGTAGAAAACGAAGCGTTTGAGAGAGGCGGGGCATAGAGGACCTACAATAATGTACAGTATTTGAAAAATAATGTGTTTTTTGAACATTAAAGCATGTCAACATATTCTGTTACACCAAATACACAAAATAATGATCTTTAAAAAAGCATCATATGACCCCTTTAAAGTCAATCGGTTTAAAAGTATATTGTCATGCATTTAGAAGTCATTCAACACAAAATACGAGGATAGAGCTTTCTTCTAGCGCGCTGTATTGTTTCTTCCTCACCCGTGAGCCATTGTATGAATAATAAGTCAGAGTATGCAGTGAGTGCTGTCGGCACATAAATGGCCTTAATATGAAGTGTCCCCATGGGATGCTCAGGGTCATTAACTCTTAATGCCATTTTCTGCGATGAAGGCCCTCCAATTACCCCTCTTTCCTTTCAGCAGTACCGAGTCGAACAAATAGAAAGAGAAAAAGGCAGAAAAGAACGGTTTATAAAGGCCGCTTTGTCTCAGATTCAGTTTTGACCTTGGTAAAACTGTGGATATGAGGCCAAAACCTTGTGAGGAGGAGCGTGCCACTGATGACTTGAGTGGTTTTGAAGGGGGCCAGAGCGTGTGCACAGCATAAGTAGGAGTCAAGCGGCATCTGTAGACTAAGCAATGGTAGCAGTGATGAAGACAAGGGGTGGACAGGTCATATAGCCATACTCTTTGTAAATGGTGCAGCTATTGATTTTTCAGACTCCCTGAGGACAACGGACAAATGGTGGCAGCTTGGCAAAAGTTGTTTCTGTCAGGTGTCTGTGTGTTTAATAATGTGTGCGGATGGTTTAAGGACATATTCCATTGAATACTGTGAAAAAAGTACCTCAGAGTGTCATTTGTGGCCTTAATTACATTTGAGCGAAAACAACCGTCTTGTGGATTTGTTAATGGGCCCAGCGGGACACGATTCACTTACCGAGCTTTATTGCTGTGCTCGTCAAACACCTCCAGCGGGGTGGACATGTGGAGCTTATGTGTTTCTTTCCAAACTGGCCCGCTCCGTAAAGACATTATGATGATGATTACTAAAAAACAAACAAATAAAACCACAGATGTACCTGCTGAGCTGAGAAGAGAGACTGTGTCAACAAACGCTGTTTAGTTGTTTAAGGTTATTGATAACACTTTAGAATAGGGAACGCATATTCAATATTAATTAAGTTTTACCCTCAATAAATTCCTAATTTGCTGCTTATTAATAGTTAGTGAGGTAGTTGTTAAGTTTAGATATGAGGTAGGATTAAGGGATCTAAAATATGGTCTTGCAGAATATGTGTTTTATAAATACTAATAAACAGACAGTAATATGTATGCTAATAAGCAGCTAGTTAGTGGTGAGGATTGGTCCTTAAAATAAAGTGTTACCAGGTTATCTTTGTGTAAATTGCTGCTTGTAATTTACTACTTGTTGAAAAACAAAAAGAAAATAGCAATACTGTCATTATTTACTTACCTTCATGTCATTCCAGACATGTATGACTGACTTCCTCCTATGAAACACAAAAGGAGATGTTGATTAGAATGACAGGCTCTGCCAGATTAAATACTCCTTGAAATATTAAAGTACTATAGAATCAGTGACGACATTTTTTTTTTATCTGTAAATATTAATTTATCAAAAAATACATTCAAATTTAAGTTCATACACAATGGCTTGAAAACACCATCTTCTATAATGAGCATTTATTTAATTATTTTAAAACCTTTAAATGAATAAAAAATATGCTCATTATAGAAGAGCATTTGAGAAGATGCATTATTTATATAATTTATATAATTTATATAAATGTATTTATTTTCTGGTAAAAAAAAAAATGTCAGTGTGATACAACTGTTCTGATTTCATAAAGAATAAAAAAAAAAAACTAAATTCAATGAAAGAATTTGTAGATAGTTTAAGATGGTTTAATCTTTATTATTATTATTATTATTAACTTTTGTCCACCAAATTTAAGTGATGCAATCAACATGTACAACATGTCATGTGCAGTAATAAACAAAACAAAACAAAACAAAACAAAACAAAACAAAACAAAACAAAACAAAACACAAAGACTGTAAAATGTCCAAAGCGACTTACAATTGAGGACAATAAAATAACTAATCAAATAATCAAATAATTTTAAAATAAATAATTTACCTTAGATTGTATGTAAATTGTATTTACTTTTTATATTGAATTAAATAGGTATTTATGCAACGTATGTATTCGTTATAAAGAAAGTCTTATCTTTTGCTTTGATGGTTACCACATTTGATGGTTACAGTCATAAAAATTTTCTCGAAAATGATGTAACCACTTTAGACACATTAGTTTAGTGTTTTGAACTGGATTTAAATACATTTTTATAAAATTGCCTTTTCTTCATCATAGACACTTACTTGTTACACTGACTGACAGCATTATTATTCACACATTCCATTGAGCAGTGCACTGGACATTTGAAATGAGTGACATCGACAGAGATATCATAATTGTGTTGTCTAATGGCCTAATGTTATTGGTCTGAATTATTGACTGAAGGTCTCTTCCAGTGGGGACAAATACAACTGTGACACCACTGGGACAGTTTTGGGTCTTTGCCGTTCAATAATATGTTGTGTGTACTGCTAATGATCTGTGTTGAGGTATTCTGTTCAGAACAACCAGCAATTGAGGTGGATCTTAGAATTTCAGAGCCTCTGGGCCCATTTTCCAGCACAGCGGCTTAAAGGCAGGACGGCTCAGAGTCAGAGTAATACTAGAGCGTTTGTCCCTGTCAAATCTATCTTTCCACTCTTGCACACACTGTGACCATTTCACATTGACCCAGAGGTTATCTTATGGAAGGCTTACAGTGGAGCAGAAGCTCACCGTCCGTTTGCTTTGCTCATGGGTGCACCAGAAAGATCTAGTAACTCCGTTACAAACAGGTTTGATTTTATCAGGTAAATCTAAAAAGCTGTATCTGTATTAAACGGGTTTTATCTTTTGATAATCACTATTTTGCAGCATTTTGGACATAAAGTCATTTTCAGTTCCATAAGATGAATCTTAGTTTCCATATCCATTATGTTTTGGACATCCGCTTCCTCATTGAACAGATTTAGTCTGTTGTTTTTCACACACATGGCCAAAACCTTATAGAAAAGATGATTTTTTTCGCTTTTAAAATGAATGGTGGCATTGCTTGAATATTAAGATAGCAGAAGCAATCTGTGCTTCTTTTTCAGACCTAAAATCACAAAGTATGCTATTGTGGGCAAGGCTATTATGCTCTCAGCCTTCTAGTGGGCTAGTCGTGAATGTTTTTCATATTACCGTCTCTCCACTTGACTATTGTGCCATAAAGAGATTTTCATCTAGTACATTGACTCACAAAAATGCCCACATGCATGCAAATAAAAAGGGACTTGACAAACAAAAGCTCTCCTATGAAAACCACAATTGTGTGCGGAAGTATACAACATGGCTATAAAGCATTTAAAGGAAAAAAAATTAACATTTGAAATGGACTCAGCTGTTGTCTGCTAATTAGTTGTCCTTGGGAGAGAAAGAATGGAACGGTCCCTTTCAGTGTCATTCTGTGCCCTTGCTATTTAGGCCTTCTTCCTCCAGACTGTTCAAGGTAACCGGCAAACCTCCTTATTTGGACTATAGGATATGTGTGTCTTTATCATTTCATTTTCTCGCTGTTAACCCTATACAGCAGCCCAATATGACATAAATACAGTCAAATCTTTCTTGTAGGTTGATTGTGCAGTTTCTTTGACAATTCTTCTGCAAAATCTACTCTGTATTGTTAGGATCTATCTTTAATTAACTGTTTGCCTGAGATGTGGGGATGCACAATATATATAAGTACCATATCAGTTATCAGGTGATGTTAGAGATTTTTTTTCCATATCAGTCAATATTTATTTGTATATTTTTTCTCTATTTAGATTACCTTTGTTTCCATTTAACACTTACTTAAACTGTTTAAAGCTAATAACTTTAATAACTCTAACTGTTAGTTAGAGATCTTTAGCAAATCATATACATTCTTTTTTTTTCATAATGCTGTGTTGCCTAAATTTAGGCAACAACATTTTTTTTGTTACTTTACATTTTTTAAAAATGTAAGTACAATGTAAAAACATGTATGTACACAATAAAATACTTTTAGCTCATTTTACTTATAGCGTTCATACCAATTAATTTTAGTTGTTTGTGTTTATGCACGACATATGATTTTAATATTTCTAAACCAGTTATCAGCCATAACATAAAATAATTATGGGTTTATTAGAGTTTTAATATCCCTTTTTTTCTTTGAGTTAAAAATATTTATTATTATTATGCCCCACTTTATATTATAAAAAATAAGTACAATGTACTTATTGTAATCATATTGTATTGCAAAACACTTTTGCTGCTATTGAGGTGGGATACGGGTAAGTTTAGGGACTGGTTTGGTGGTATGGGTAGGTTTAAGGGTGGGCTAAGGTGTAAGGAATGGATCAACAGTGTAATTATGATTGTAATTACAGAAATTAATTACAGATGTAATTACATGCAGGTTTTTAAAAAAAAAATGTAAGTACAATGTAAAAACATGTATGTACACAATAAGTGCATTGCATCGAATTGTTAATTTAAATGTAAGTACATAGTATTTAAGGCCACTTGATATAAAGTGGGACCAAAAAGAAAAAACAAAGATATAATATTTTCTTATGTGAAGAATGTCAAGGCAATATGATAGGATTTTGTCAGTGTTTCATTTGTGGGTAAACGATTAATGAAGACTCTATTTTAGATGAAGCAATTTCAGCACTATTCATGTTTTGATCACTGTTAGATGCATGACCATTATCTACATCTGTGATCTATAGAGATGTATTATACTGTTTTTAATGCCACCTAAGATCCAAAATAGCTTTTAATATTTGTTAATAAAACATTAGCTTTCAGACATTCATTAGACTGCTGTTCAGAGCTCAATGCCAAGAACAGGTGAATTTCGTCATTGCCAGTGCTTTTAAATCTTTGAAAATATTTTGCATGTTAATTAATTGGGTTGCAGTGTTAACGGTATTCTAACAGACCTTTAAACTGGCCTTGTGGCAGTTTAACATGGGACACGGAAATGAAGGAAGGAAAGAAAGATATGAAATAGATAATGACCACTCTTTGCAATAATGTGCCTCTATCTTTTGTAGTGTACACTTTTTTTAGTGTACACTGTTTCAGAACACTTGTGACAGAAAATTTCGACAATTTTTATTCGTTCACACAAATTAAGATTACAGGGGAAGGTTATCGATTAATAAAGACTTATTTTCATGTGATTCCATGTGCAATACTATGTTATGATCTGAATATTTTTTTACTATAGTGCACGATTTGTAAACTAATACATCTTGACATTTAATTTCTGAACTGCCGCAATACATACAACAACCAACATAGTAAAACATTACCAGAACGAACACACTTGCTGGATGTTTCACTTTTGAAAATATTAAACTTGTAAGAAGAAATATCATTTTGCAAACATATCCCCCCCAATGATCCTGGATAGCGTATTTGTGTCTGTTTAGTAGCAACTTAATTTCTCACTCTGTGATCTTATTCAAATGTGTTTATTGTTGTTTTTAAAAAGTTCAGTGTGATGGCGTCCGTTTTTCAAACAGCAGAGTCGGGATAGAAAACACTTTCCGTCGAGGTACATTGACGAATCATGTGAATTATGCACCTGTATAGCACACACCACATTAAGCTCCCTCAATCACGAAGTCAGTTACTTTTTTAGAGCAGTAATCATAGAGGTCCTTGATCCATACCTAGAAAATCAATAGGACAATCCTCAATGAACATTAATTTCCACAAATTTCCATGTCATTTATTTAGTGTATGAACCAGGGAGCTGAATAGGCTGGAAGCCAGGCAGACTTACATTTTCTTTAAGCTTGAACCATTTAAGTACGAATTATTTTGATATGACTCTTTTTGGTGTGAATCATTTGTGTGAGTTTGGCGGGAGTGGGAGAATGAGATGTGGCCTTGGCAATGAGAGCTTTGTGTGCTTGCCTTTTATACCCATTGATATCTGAAGAAGTCAAACTGATGCTCCAGTGTCTTCCTTTTCAAACTCCTTCCCAATTTCTCACTCATCGTGGCCTATTCTACCTTGAGCTTAAGGAGTGGGTCGTTCATTTATTGCGTCCTGACTTGATTCAGATTTTAATAAAATTTTATGTTTTAATTAATATTTTCTTCAAATGAAAGGTTCAATATATAAAAATTTCATCTCTGTGCCAGGGCAAGCACAATAAGTTCTTTGCAGATGTATGATCTGTGGATTAAATGTTAAGCATGAAGTGACCCAACGTGTTTAGTAAAAGATTATTAGGATGTCACTTTTAAACATGTCGTCTAATTCCTATTGAGGAAACAAATGCGGTACTTGTTTTTAAAAAATGTACTTTATATTTCACTGATATAAGAACATTGATCATTGCTTCAAGATGTCATATGCTGCTAGTCTTTTCCTACAAGCAGGCGATGTTTATTTGGCTTAATTTATGGATCTATTGGATGAAACGGTCCATGCAATGGTAAACACTTTTTATCAGCCCGCATATAAGAAAATGCTGCTTAAAAAAGACGAATATACAAAAAGAGTTGATCAGCAAGTTCTCTCAGATAGAGGATGTCAGAGAGGGTCTGACTGCCACCCCTCTATTATAACCCTACTTTTCTGTGTGTCCATGCAGAGGACCTATCTCTGTTCCTCGTACACACATATTTATGCTGGAAAACAGCAGCCTAAGCACAAATTGGAATTTAAAAAGGCTTTAAGGCTGTAGATTCCCTCCTTTCCTCTTACTCTCTTGAATTTCCATGCTATAGCAAAAGCGGGGAGGGAAAAGAAGTCACATGTTTATCTTGCTTGTGCAAATACTAGCTTTATTTCTCTGTTTATTTGAAATCTTATCATCCTTTTGGACACTGCTCGACCATTTTAAATAACCTCTTATTTGGTTCACCTCACATCCTAACTGAATTTCTCCGGTGCTCTATCCCATCACTCATTTCATCTGAAGGAAATATCTTCCATTTCTTAATCTAGTCCCACACCTGCTTAGAAGTCAAACTATTCAGCTGGGGTAGAAAATGCTATTTTAATTCCATGATGTAAAATTGTGAACCTTTTCTTTAAGTGCGGTTTTCATCTGGAGTGGAGCAGGAGTGTGTGAGTCCCTATGTGGGCTCTATTGAATTAGAATTTCTTTCTTTTTTTAATTTACTTTTTATTATTTTATTATTTATATATATATTTTTTTTAAGTTTAAAACATGTGACAAATTCTTTGTAATATACTGTTTGTATACCTTTGTGGTTTCAAATAGTTAAAACAATCTGCTATTTCCAAGAACGGTTTACATTTATAATAATATATGTATATACATACTGTATATTTATATAATATCATATATATATATATATATATATATATATATATATATATAAAATATG
>NW_015542493.1:943707-947958 GCF_001515605.1 Sinocyclocheilus anshuiensis
TATTTTTGAAAATATTGTTTTATACGTATTTTTTGGAAGTTGCACCACATGACATTTTACAATCTAAACCTTTCTTTGTCATAAAAATGGTCAAAAATATATGTAATAAGACTTACTGAATTTGACACACAGTTATGAGGGTCTGTAGGTGTCTTCATATCATTAATTTTTTTGGTTGGACCACATGACTTTGTTAATCACACCACATGACTTTGATTTTGAAGGAAAAATATTAATAAGCATTAAAGCAGTTTTGTTAAAATAGGTTTAAAAATATAAGAAATAATGTTAAAAGATTATTCTAAACTACTAAAGATTTTCTTTTCTAAAATGTCATTGTTTTAATGAGGCTTTTGACTTTATTTCCCTCCCCAAAAATATTAAAATGAATATTAATACAGATATTGAAACCATGTTCATCATAGAAGACGTATCATTGTATTTTTAATGTATGTTTGAATAAATTAAACAGATAAGACAAAAAATAGTTCACCCATAACAAAATTCAAATGAAAAGGGGTTTTGTTCACTTGTTTAGTTGTTCACATATATTTTCAGCTATTCATTTACAGAGATTTTGCTACAGCCAATTGATTTATTAACTTTATCCTTAATAGAATCCCGATGTGTTGACATGGGGGCACAGAAGCGAGAACGCTAGAGTTTAATTTTTGAAATAGAAATGGTGACTTCATTATTACATAATTGTTCGACGCTCAGACAGCGACGATATTAAAACAGATAAAGCATTGTGAACGTGAAGGTGATTTATGGCATATGGTCAGTGGCTTGTGTTTGTAATTATATCTTAATTGAATTTTGCGTTCTGTGGGGAACGCTTTATTTTTTTAAGCGCGGCCGCGGTGCGGCGAGAAGCTTGACACAGCAGTTTCCTCTCATGTGAGCCGGTTTGTGCCGAGAGCAGGTTAACACACTCCCGAGCCCCTGAGAGATGAAAAAGCATAAATTAAAGCCCTCCCTCAAGGAGAAGAGGGGGGCGCCGGGTAACGAAGGTATTATCAGTGGTAGGCGAGAGGCAAAGAGAGCTCAGTTTCATCCTGCTTTTCTTTGTTAACACAAAGCGGGTCACCTCCATAGGAAGGTGAGTGAAGTAAATGGGAGGCCCTCAGACAATGGCGGTCAGGCGATAAACTCTCCCCCTTCGTCCTGCCCCTCTATTCATTACTTTCAGCTTGTTTTGCCGCTCAGACAAGAGGCAAATAACAGCTCCAGCCGTGCCGGTTGTTTCAGGAGAAAAAGATACGAGGCAGGGGGGGGGGAGTGGCGCACAAACACGCACACATGTAGTCACTTGAGAAATGTTTTAATTATGTACAAAAGAACGTTCTTAATAAAAGAGGGAATTACGGCAAACGCTTTGAACAATAACGGGAATTTGGCCAAAAGGAAACGAGTTGATTGCCGCATACTCCTTTACTCAGTTTCTCTGCCGTTGCTCTCCTCCATTAAAAAAAGGCCTGCAACTTCAAGCAGTTTTTTAATCAGCTAAAAAACATATGTGGCTTTGCAGCTAAGACAGCTTGGCCAGGCACTGATAAATGCCTATCACTAATTTGCATACGGTAAAAGCTACCCTTTAATCAGAACCTCTAATCCCTGTCGGTATTAATGATTTTTTTTCCTCGTATAGTATCATGTTTGCTAATTCCAAAGTGATCAGCTTCTTGTATGCGTCTCCTTTTCTGTGCTGGCATAATGGTCGAGTTGAGAACTTCTGTTATCCTACTTTGGCACATAATTAGGACTACAAAGGAGGACAAATCACTGTGAATGGGTCTCACAAAGAAGAGGCCCTTTTTTCTTCGCCTTCCTTTTTGCGCAGTCCTCGTTAACGGCCGTGTCACTTTTGAGAAAAGAAACGGTGGAAAAAATTGGACGCTCATTAAATGCGGGGTCCGTGACAGTAACTACATTTTTAGACAGGCTGAAAAATATCAAAAATTTACCATGTAATTAAAACGTCTATCATTGCACTCATGGTTTAGAGCATGCATACGTCTTCTCCAAATGGCACTCTAGGCTATAAAACACTCCATTTAATTTGACTGCTAAGCACCTTGCAGAGTACATCAATCCAAGGTTCTTTTCAGTTTATATAATATAAATACCACTTTCCTTCTCCAGTTAGTAAAAACTTTGCTGAGTGCGTGTGTGTGAGGGGAAGAGATCAGCATTAGAGGCAAAAAAAAGTGACTGCCACTTCAGTGCTGATTACACAGCATTGTGAGATTTTTTTTAAAGACTTTTTTTACTGAAAGTCCTTGATTTGAAAGAATCAAAGGAAGATGAAAAGAATGTCGTGTGGTTAAAAGGTCTGGAGGGCAGTGGTATGTGTAAGCACAATGAAGAATAAATGGCTGTGGAAAAAAAACAAATGTCAGCTAGGTATACACGCGGACTGATTTATACAATTCATTTGGGCCATTACTTTTCATTAAAGATCAAATGAAATGGGTACTTACTTACTAAGAGGCCTTTGGGGAGCTGAATTGCAGAGAAGAAAGAAGATTAAACTTTACATTCAGCCCCAAATTTAATTCAGAAGTAATCAATCGCATAATGGGCCTGCAACTGTAGCCTGGGTGATTGAAATGAAATTACCATATTTTTAATCTTAATTTTCCACACTGTTTATCTGACACTGTCAATATAAAATACAAACAGATAATGAAATAGCATTATATTGACACTACAATCATCTCTTGAGCAGCCCTCTGTGATTAAACCGCTGGAATGTTTGATTACATTTTGTTGGCTGACATTACAAATGACACGGATGCTTCGCCGAGACTTGCTGCCGGCTGGAAAATGAGCCTATCCATCAAGGACTCCTGGCAGCTTCCCCCTTCCAGTCGATCGCTACTGCCAACGGTCTGGGCACCCTTCTGTCAAGCCATTTAGCACCGCTGAGAAAGAGGAGGGAGAGAGAGAGAGAGAGAGAGGGCCGGGCTGAAGAAAGGAGTGATTCACGACTCCTTTGCTTTACTAATGATTCAAAGCAAACCAGAGAGAGGGGAAGAGGAGGGGAGCACAGGAAGATCTTGAATAGTCTTCTCAGTCTTTCCTTTGATCACCTGCTATAAATGGAAAGGTTAGGAAAATCTAAATAATTCATCTCTTGCATTTGGATTTGTTTTTCTTTATTTTTGGGGAATTGTGTTAAATCGCTAATTTAAGTGTTTATTAGTCTTAATTAGATTAAGAATTGTAACTGAAAGTTGGTAATTTAGAGGCAAATCAGTTTGAAGGTGAAGCCATTTTTTTTCTTTTTCTTTTCTATTATGTTGTTCGGGCCAATATAGCAGGTGTCTTATACTGCGTAGCGCATATTCAAAAGTTATCAGTGCAATTTAATAATTGATTCTGCAAGAGAAAGTGTTCAGTAATAGCCTTATTATGAGATAAAGTGATTAGTGTTCGGCTGGTCATGTGATTCCAAGATGGCCGCCCCCATGAGGGGACCCACTCCACTTAAAATACAACAACATTTAAAATATTTAAAATACATTCAAAATATATGTGTAAAAAGTAAGATTCGTTTATTTGAATTTATGTTTTTGTTTTTGTTTTTTTAAGGAGGGAAAAATACTGCATACACCTTTGTAGTAGCACATATTGTAAGCTGGTAAAGACTACAGTTGTATTTATGATGCTAATGTCATTTTGGATGTCAGGAATGGTTCTTGGGCATATTTCTGTTTAATTAACTCAGGTGCACTCTGATCTGTTAAAACTGATCTGGAAAAGCACATCAATCCATCCACTGGTGCACAAATAAAACAGATGCTATAGCTGTGATCCTCAAATCTTTCTGAGATCTGAAATAAAGCTGATATGAGTCCTGCATCTGAGCTTGCAGTTCATTACTCTGAATAAAGTTGGATATACTGTATGTTTACTTGAACTGGAAAAGCAAATACCTGTTTCATTACACATTATATTAAATACTAATGAATTTAACACTCTTTTTTCCCTTTAACCCTCTACCGCACGCATTATGATAGACCTATAGAAAAAAATATTTGAATCTTTTTCTTTTCTAAGAATGGCTTAACTTGAAGTGCTGTAAAAAAAAAATTGAAATTGTTTTTTTATTTTAAGCTACTTTATGATATGTTGCCATACGGCAACAGCATACAATAGTGGATCTAACTTAGAATAAGTGTAAGCTTACTTTCCAACAACTTGTGCTTTTATTTATTCTATTCTTTTTTTGCTGAATAATGATTT
>NW_015542493.1:950812-975308 GCF_001515605.1 Sinocyclocheilus anshuiensis
ACAAGAGGCAAATAACGGCTCCAGGCGCGATGGTTGTTTCAGGAGAAAAAGATACGAGCATACGCTTACGGAGGTGGTTTGGCGGGGGGAGCGGCGCACAAACGCGCACACGTAGTCACTTGAGAAATGTTTTAATTATGTACAAAAGAACGTTCTTAATAAAAGAGGGAATTACGGCAAACGCTTTGAACAATAACGGGAATTTGGCCAAAAGGAAACGAGTTGATTGCCGCATACTCCTTTACTCAGTTTCTCTGCCGTTGCTCTCCTCCATTAAAAAAAGACCTGCAACTTCAAGCAGTTTTTTAATCAGCTAAAAAACATATGTGGCTTTGCTGCTAAGACAGCTTGGCCAGGCACTGATAAATGCCTATCACTAATTTGCATACGGTAAAAGCTACCCTTTAATCAGAACCTCTAATCCCTGTCGGTATTAATGATTTTTTTTCCTCGTATAGTATCATGTTTGCTAATTCCAAAGTGATCAGCTTCTTGTATGCGTCTCCTTTTCTGTGCTGGCATAATGGTCGAGTTGAGAACTTCTGTTATCCTACTTTGGCACATAATTAGGACTACAAAGGAGGACAAATCACTGTGAATGGGTCTCACAAAGAAGAGGCCCTTTTTTCTTCGCCTTCCTTTTTGCGCAGTCCTCGTTAACGGCCGTGTCACTTTTGAGAAAAGAAACGGTGGAAAAAATTGGACGCTCTGCAAATGTGGGGCCCGCGACAGTAGCTGCATTTTTAGAGAGGCTGAAAAATATCAAAAATTTACCATGTAATTAAAACGTCTATCATTGAGCTCATGGTTTAGAGCCTGCATACGTCTTCTCCAAATGGCACTCCAGGCTATAAAACACTCCATTTAATTTGACTGCTAAGCACCTTGCAGAGTACATCAATCCAAGGTTCTTTTCAGTTTATATAATATAAATACCACTTTCCTTCTCCAGTTAGTAAAAACTTTGCTGAGTGCGTGTGTGTGAGGGGAAGAGATCAGCATTAGAGGCAAAAAAGTGGCTGCCACTTCAGCGCTGATTACACAGCATTGCCTTTTTTTTTTTGGAAAGGCCTTGATTTGAAAGAATCAAAGGAAAAAGAATAGAATGTTGTGTGGTTAAAAGGTCTGGAGGGCAGTGGTATGTGTAAGCACAATGAAGAATAAATGGCTGTGGAAAAAAAACAAATGTCAGCTAGGTATACACGCGGACTGATTTATACAATTCATTTGGGCCATTACTTTTCATTAAAGATCAAATGAAATGGGTACTTACTTACTAAGAGGCCTTTGGGGAGCTGAATTGCAGAGAAGAAAGAAGATTAAACTTTACATTCAGCCCCAAATTTAATTCAGAAGTAATCAATCGCATAATGGGCCTGCAACTGTAGCCTGGGTGATTGAAATGAAATTACCATATTTTTAATCTTAATTTTCCACACTGTTTATCTGACACTGTCAATATAAAATACAAACAGATAATGAAATAGCATTATATTGACACTACAATCATCTCTCGAGCAGCCCTCTGTGATTAAACCGCTGGAATGTTTGATTACATTTTGTTGGCTGACATTACAAATGACACGGATGCTTCGCCGAGACTTGCTGCCGGCTGGAAAATGAGCCTATCCATCAAGGACTCCTGGCAGCTTCCCCCTTCCAGTCGATCGCTACTGCCAACGGTCTGGGCACCCTTCTGTCAAGCCATTTAGCACCGCTGAGAAAGAGGAGGGAGAGAGAGAGAGAGAGAGAGGGCCGGGCTGAAGAAAGGAGTGATTCACGACTCCTTTGCTTTACTAATGATTCAAAGCAAAACAGAAAGGAGGGGAGCACAGGAAGATCTTGAGTAGTCTCTTCACTCTTTCCTATGCTCACCTGCTATAAATAGAATATAGAAAATAATTAATCTCTTGCATTTGGAGTTGTTTTTCTTCATTTTTGGAGAATTGTGTTAAATTGCTAATTTAAATAATTATTAAGGTCCCTGCACACGGAGTCTGAAATTTTCGTATGCGTTTTTTTCGTATTCGTCATCCTTTCCCATCAAAATGCTTACCACGAATGCGAAAACTCCGAAAATTGAACCCAATCCAAATTATTATAATTTTTTTAATGACAGTCGAAAGTTTCGGAGGCAGTGTGTAAATGTGATTGACACAATGTGAGGTCATATTAATTTTTTTAACATGCAAAAATTTCGGATGAGAATTTCGGACTCGGTGTGCAAAGACCTTTAGTCCTAATTAGATTAAAGCCCCGTTCACACAAAGAACGTTAACTATAAAGATATTAGCATCCACACCAGTAAACAATATTGTCTGATTTTTCTAAGCGCACACTCGTCTACCGCTTTAAATTCTCAAGCTTGTTATAGCAGGATTGATTCTGATTGGGTGTCAATGTTAGTATCGTTCTCCAGCTGGAAACAAAATTGGAAACACTGAAAGTGATTCCAACGATATCGTTTCTCTGTGCCTTTATCGTTATAGCTGTGGTGTGGACTCTGCTATTCTTTAATATTGAGAACTATTTTTAGAACTATATCTTTATCGTTATCTTTATAGTTATCGTCCTTGGTGTGAACGGGCCTTAAGGCTAGGAACTGGAATTAGGTAATTGAGAGTCAAATCAGTTTAAAGGTGAAACCATTTTTTTTCTCTCTCTCTTTTATGTTGTTCGGGCCAATATGGCAGTTACAAATGCAAAGGTTTCTGTTTACTGATTCCATTACAGAAATGCATCATAATTTATTCTGAAAAAGAAAATGTTAGCAGTAATAGTTGTATTACTGAGATAAAGTGATTAGTATTCAGCTGGTCATGTGATTCCAAGATGGCCACCCCCATGAGGGTCCCACTCCACCTAAAATAAAAGAGCTTTTTATAATGGTGACTCATATACTTCATCGGTTTAAAATGTATAGCAGTTAAAATATATCTACAAAATGTAAGATTAATTTAGATTCACTTGTGTTTTTTAACGTGGGAAAAATACTGCACCTTTGAAGTAGCGTATATTGAGAGCTGGTAAAGACTGAAACAAAGTTGAGCTGCAGTTTTAGTTATGATGCTAATGTCATATTGAATGTCTGTGATGGCTCTTGGGCATATTTCTGTTTAATTAACTCAGTTGCACTCAATCCATCCATTGGTGCACAAATAAAACAGATGCTTCAGCTGTGATCCTCACATCTTTCTGAGATCTGAAAAAAAAAAAGCTGATATGAGTCTTGCATTTAATCTGAGATTGCAGTTCATTACTCTGAATGACGTAAGATATACGGCATGTTTACTTGAACTGGAAAAGGCAGGATATTGTTGTATGTAGAATGCAGCAGTGAAGAGCTCAGGTTCTGCTGAGAACTAAACCGAAGGGGCTGTAAGGATTCGAAGGCATCAGCAGGTCTGAAGGTCCTCCTGATAAGACACAAGCTGAGGTTCAGGCTGTCCAACCCCAAGAGCTCTTTTGTATTGTGACCTTGCTGCCCTGAAGGTCAGGATTGGGATGGGGCCCGCTGTTCACAGTTGATGTAAATCGGCAGGACAGTTTCTCCTGACATTTTGGTGATCGCTTTTACATTTAATAGAATAGTGGAAGTCTTTGAAGGCAGTATGACAGCAAGATAGGATTTGCAGAACTGTTCAGGCTCTCAGTTCTGCATAAGTCTGCAAAAAAGAAACATCAGTTGATACCATTTTCAGAGAAAGATCTGATTCCCCTGTCGTGTTGAAATCTGATGAGAGTCTAAATGAATTTGGGTGCATTATTCTAATGTTGTTTTCTTGATAAAAGCATGTAATAGAAATTTCAGGAACTGTTGAAGTGTTGCAGTGTTTAAAAATATATCTCGCTGGTACTGTGTCTGACTTTAACCAATGTAGAGCAGTTAGAACTTTATGGTTAACATGGTTGTAAGTTGCATTATTTGTGGTTGAGATTAGTATGGCTGATGGTCAATATAAAGCTGATATATATGATTTTATGCATGAATTTAAAAATAGTAAAAACACATGCATAACAACAGCTGAAATTAAATTTATATTTATTTTACATTATATTTACTAGAAGAGTATGGCAGGCATATGGGCCTACAAAATACACTGCACACTATGCAAAGAAAAAAATGGATGGGAAGAGGTACTAGTTGGATGCCCAAAGCGAAAATGTAGGAAAGTAGTGATGAAAAGGTGAAAAGAGTGACAAATTACATTACAGATTGGGTATTTAAATATCAAAATAAATGAGATATTAGTGATTATTCCAGTAACAGGCAGGGAAAGAGCAGATAGTAATGGGATGGAGTCAGTAAGGATGCTACCATGTAATTTTTATGCCCTCCCGATCATGTAAAGAATAAGCTTTGTCTGGATAGTGTCTATAAGACTGGTTAAAATTGCTGCTCTGTAATGATAAAGTTATTCATTTATGTTTTCAGTGGCTTGTTGGTGTTAAGCTGATTCGATATGTTTGCTGCTTTATTATTTTTACTTCCTTCTGTAATATAATGCCTTCTTTAAAATAGGAAGGACAGTTGTTTTTAAGTCTGACATTTTTGTAATGGAGAAAGACTCTGATTCATGTCATTTGTTTGAATGTGATGAGACAAGAAACCTTAACAGAGCCATTTTCGCATTACACTTAACAGAGTGAAGGTGTGCATTTTCTTAAATAAAAATATTATTAGCAAATAATTCAAATGCATTGCCATAAATTCTCATTCATTTACTATTTTTTGTCAAATTTCGCAAGGCACTTTGCAGTCACACTCTTTGCACAGCCCTATGAACGGTTTTGATTACTACTATGCAATTTAAGCTATCAAATTTACTCATTTTTATTGTAATTCGTCACTTGAAAGAACAAAACACAATCCCTGGAAGTGAACATAGTGAATTAATCTAACAGCGTATGCTGTATGTAGCATATACAATGTTATTCTACACTAACCATAAATGACAGGTGTTTGTTCTCTATATTGCTATCTGTCCATATATAATTGTTTTTCAGAATGTCACATATCAAGCACATATGCAAAATGAGTGGACCGATCAGTGTGCCTATTTCTATTCAGTCTGCACAATTGAGTTAGTAATGAGAAAGGGGAAAAAGGTCCCTCGAGCATATGGAATACGATGCACGGCCCAGCGTTCATGCCTAGATTTCTTTCCAGGTTTCTGCGAGTTACGAATTCAGCTTGCGCTCACTAGCTCTCTCATGTCTGCCATGAGGCTCAGTGTGTGCGGTGCAGGACCCAGCCTGACCCACACCTTTTTGATCTGCTGGACAAAAAGCAGACAAACCCACAAAACCTTCCCTCTCTTGGTGGGGGTAAATATTAAGAACCACAAGAGGCCCAGGGTCTTAAAGGGTAAAATAAATGAAAAATAAGAAGCAAAGTCAGAGCGTCTGGGAGGCTTTTCTTCCAGAGCCTGGCTGCACAATAGGAGAGCCTGATAGGACGATAAGAGCTGCCGCAGCCTAGTAAAAAATCCAATTCCTGAAAGGCGGGGAGCCCGGTGGAGACAGAGAACCATCTTCCCTCCCAGTTTGTGGGTGGAAGATCCTATCATAATCACTGCGCTATTCTGTCGAACCTGAAAACAGATCACAAATGACAAATATTGACCCTAAACTACAGGAACCAGAACTGCCCGGGAAAGTTTTCTGGTCTAACTATGAATTGGCAAAACTGTAGGTCAGCCATGGTAACCTTTGCTTCCTGTAAGATCACAAGTTCCAGTCTAATATCTGTTGATGGTTTGTTTTTGTTGAAAACCTTGTGATTCATTCATGTTTGATTAAATACTAGATCAGTTCTGAAACAAGATACAACCAATGTCAAGATGCCCTCTCATTTGGCCAGTACATTTTCTTGGCAATTCCGTTTTAATGGCTTTGCGTGTTTGCTAGAACATCCTGTCTCTTTTGGAAAAAGTGGTGGACTACAGTTGATGACAAACTAAAATTACCTATTATCTTTTCTATGGTTTATAAAGATTAACTATATCAAAATCTATTTTTCCTAAAAACAAGATGTAATGAACCCTTTGACCTTGATTTTGTTTTCTCTTTTTTCTTTCTTTCTTTCTTTCTTTCTTTCTTTCTTTCTTTCTTTCTTTCTTTCTTAGTGTTTCAAAGTCTCTTATTTTCACCAAGGCTGCATTTATGCGATCAAAAGTAATTAGTAAAAACAGTAATATTGTGAAATAATATTGACAATTTCAAGTTACTCTTTTTTAATATATTTTAAAATAAAATGTATTCCTGCGATGCATTTTCAGCAGCCATTATTCAAGTCTTTAGTATCACATTCATTCAGTTACACTTTAGAAATCATTCTAATATGTTGATTTGTTGCTCAAGAAACATTTCTTCATCAGCTTCTTCTTCTTCTTTCTCTTGTTATATGAATTTGAAAACGTTGTGCTGCGTGACATTTTTGTGGAAACAGTGAAGCTTTTTCAGGATTCTTTCAATAGAAAGTTCAAAATAAAAGCATTTATTTAAAATATAGATCTTTTGTTATAAATGTCTTTAGGTATAAATGTCCTTATTGTCAGTTTTTAATCAATTAAATGTGTCCTTGCTGAATAAAAGTTATTTCTTTCCCGAATGGTGAATGGTAGTGTATTGTGTTTCTTTCTTTCTTCACTCTCTCTGTGTGTTTTTCTTCCCCAAGATTACAGCTACCACAAGAATTTTGTCTTCATTATATCTGCAGTTGTATCAACCTGATATTAAAAAAAGCATGCTTATAGAAGAGGTTTTATTGTGCCTAACGGTTTTTTAGATAAATGAATAGGTAGAACAATAATGATTGTCAAGATAAAATCCGTCCCTCAAAAGATTTTGACCTTCAACAGGAATCTCTGAGTCTATAGGAAAAGGTAGAGAATTTGAGGTAGTTATCCCTGTTCAACTTCCGTGTAGCATTGTGCCCGGGCATAACCTTATTTTCCCCCTCTGCTTCAGAATACACAGTCATTCATTACAATTGAGTTGTTGTTGTTGTGTTGGTGAGGCTGCCATAGCCATTGGCTTTCAGCACGGGCATGCAGGGTTATCAAACAGTGAAGGAGAAATTGCCTGGGCTCTGCCATGGCCCTGATTGTGCTATCAGAGCCGTCAGGGAGGCCTTCCATAAAGGCAGGGGGCACTGGGGAGTGTGAGGCGGTGTCTGGTGCGGCCCTCCTGATAAATCAGCCTGCCTTCCGCTTGGCAGCAGCCTGTCTGCGCCACATTGCCACGCTCCTGGCACACTCTACAGCCCCCCAAACACATCGCGTGACCCCCCAGACCTCCCCGCTCCTTCCTCCGCTGCCCTCGCCGAGGTTTGTTTTGTTTACCCCTTGGTTGCTCCTCTCTCCCCCTTCCCCCTCAATCATTCACTTTCTAGCTCGCTGCCACGCCACATTGTTTTTCCTCACCCCTGCCAAAATAATTACTCTACCCTCCTCTTTGATTCGGCAGATTTTTCCAAACTTGATGTATTAAATTGGGCATCTGTTGTGTCCGCTGCATAAATTTAGCCGTTTTATGTATTATGCAGACTTTTTGTGGCTTTGATAACAATATTTTTTGGTGTTGTTGTATGCGGTTTTGGCAAATGGCTGACTGGTAATATTGTTATATAATTTATGATTATCAGCATTTGATCCGAAAAAAATAAAATGGCCATAGTGCTGGAACTTTAGTGGCTTGTTATTGCAAATACACAACAAACAGTCTGATTTCTGAAACTATTAATAATAAACAGTTATTAGATCAATTAATGTACTTATTTTATTGATAAGTAACATATAAACATCTTAACTATGCTATTTGCAGTGGCAACATAGAAAAAAATGTGCAGTGGGTTTATAGTAATTTTACAATGACTTCAATTGTGACTCAGTCAGAAATATGTGTTTAAATATTTTTTTTTTATTTAAATGGATGAATGTATTCATTTATTTAGCATTTATGTTTATCTAGGACATTCATACCAATTTTAAATGTTTAATTCTATATTCTAATTAAATTACTTTTAGGTCTTATTTAACCTGCTGAAGGAGGAAATTATGCCCTTATTTAAATTCCCTATAAATTTGAGAACGCTTCAGCTTCAATTGGATGCTTGCGTTTATTACCACCAGTAAAATGCTGATTTGTAGGCCTCTCAAGGGCTGGTTTGATAAGGCTGGAACAGAATCATCACCATACACTGAATGACAAACCTCTCGCTCCCTGCCTTTCTTTCTCACTGCCTTTTGTTTTTACTCTAAACACAAACATATTTAGGTGTATATATGTTTATGTACATGTTTATGATATAAAAAAATCTGAATTAAACTAAAATAAAATCACTGTGAAACAGCAGATGCTCTGAAAGCAGATGTAAGGACCGCTGTAAATGTTCTGTTGCACAGATTTTAAAGACACAGGGGCCGCAGCTTCACCCTCGTAAAGTTCAAATCCTGATTAATTTCTGATTAACATACACTTTTGCTTTATCTGTCTAATTCCTCTTGCCAGGTAAGACCCATGTCAGGAACTTAACATTTCTAATTAGACTGAAATGAATACATTTGTACGTATCTTTAGCAGACTATTCTTAAATATGTTGCATTGAGACAATTTCATTTAAATTAAATCTCCCGTTTAATTTCCAGAGGTTTTCTAGAGGTCCGGGCCACCTTGATGCTCTAAATCTTAGTTCTTAGTTAAAATCCATATTAATACAGACATTTTACAGAATGTATTTTAGGATTGATACTGTTTCAATATATTTTTTTACTGTTAACATCACATATGCATATAAAAACAGTAATATTATAAAATATTACAATTTAAAACAACTGTTTTCTATTTTATTATATTTTAAAGTGTAATTCTAATATGTGACCCTGGACCACAAAACCATGTTTGTAGCAATAGACAAAACTACATTGTATGGGTCAAAATTATCGATTTTTCTTTTATGTCAAAAATCATTAGGATATTAAGTAAAGATCATGTTCCATAAAGATATTTTGTCAATTTCCTACCATAAATATATCAAAACTTAATTTTTGATTAATAATTTGTATTGCTAAGAACTTCATTTGGACAGCTTTAAAGGCGATTTTCTCAATATTTAGATTTTTTTGCACCCTCAGATTCCAGATTTTCAAATAGCTGTATATCGGCCAAATATTGTCTTATCCTAACAAACCATACATCAATGGAAAGCTTATTTATTCAGCTCTCAATAACTTCAAAACATTGATCCTTATGACTGGTTTTGTGGTCCAGGGTCACATATGATGATTTGGTGCTTAAGCAACATTACTTATTATTATCAATGTTGAAAACAGTTGTGTTGCTTAATATTTTTGTGGAAACTGTGATACGTTTGTTTAAGATGCTTTGGTGCATAGAGCGTTCAAAAGAACATCAATTATTCAAAACAACGTCTTTGCTCTCATTTGCATTAATTTGATTTAAATGAATAAAATTAACAAAAATAAATAAAACATTTTTGAACAGTAATCTGGTCTCATTATTTTAGTTTTAGAATAAATGGTAGCAATTTGTATGTATCAGGCTGCAACAGTGATGACAGAAAAAGTTTGCCTATGAGTCAAAAGTCCTGACAAACAGAGGAAAAGAAGTGGAAGGCTTTTCATACTAATACTAAAGTTCCAGGACAGTTAGTTGAAATCTCATTTATTTACAAAGGAATACTAATTAACTTATTTTTTCGCTTTACAAATTTCATTGACAAACACTGAAAAGGAGCAAAGATTAAAGAGATTGCAAACAATGTGTGAATGGAAGTGTGCTCTGTGCTTGCTTTTGCTGCAGTGGGTTTGTCTATAATGATGGCTGGTGTAATTCAGCTGGGAGGTTGCTGTGAGGCTTCTGACTGGCATAAACGTCAGACCCCCACATTTATCAAAGAGGCTACATTTCTGTTTTATGTTTGAACCGCGAAGAGGGTTTTGTTATAATGGTGTATGACTAACATATCATGAAGCTAGGAATGTCATAGCTGCTCCCCTTAAATGGGATAATCTAAGTGTGTGATAATCGTTGTTGACAACTGTTAACAGAAATGCACAGCAGACTGGGGTCTGTGTGGCTCACTTATCTTATTAAGGCCCATATCGAAATTTTACACACATACACACATACATTCATGCACACGCTTGCAGAATCACACTCACAAATACCTTTTTGTAATATTTCTGACACAGTATCTGTGTCTCTAAGGGGCTGTAATGATAAATGAGCTTTCATGTGCAAACGGGCCCTTCTGATAAATGTACCTGTTTTCAGAGGAGTCAGTGGCACATATATGAGGTTTCTTTCATTTCATTGAAGTGAACATTTAATTTTCTGTGTTTTTCTATACTTTCGAGCAACCGCTAACTTTGAGATGTTGAAAAGTGACCCCAGCCTTGAAAGGATGATAATATTCATCAGTTCCAAATGTTTAAAGCGATGGTTCACCTGTAAATGAGTTTTCTTTCATTATTTGCTGACTTATTTCTTCAATTAAAGAAATTTACCCAAAAATGAAAATTCTGTCATTTACTCCCCCTCATGTAGTTCCAAATACGTTGTGACTGACTTCTGCACAAACGATATTTGGAAAAATGCTAGTAATCAATGCTGTTTTAATGACTCAATTTTATGTGACATTTCTCAGAATATCTTATTTTATGTTCCACAGAAGAATGAACGTCAAACCGGTTTGGAACGACAAAAGGGGAAGTAAAAGATGTGTGAACTGTTCCTTAAAAACTCAAAAGGAGAAATTGTTTATAATGTTCTGGTTGCTCTTTTCCAACAAACGACAATGAAAAAGGACAATAAAAGTATCACAAACATTTCATAACTTCTAAAGATTTGTAATATAGTCACATTTGTATTTCAAGATTTTTAATTATTAATTCCATTTCAATTATTTTGAAAAAAACACCAGGATATCCTTTAAAAAAATTCACCTTTTTTTGTTCCATGGTAGAAATAAGATCATACAGATTTACAGAACGATATAAGGGTTAGTAAATGATAACAGACTAGAACTATGGGTAAACTAGAGATGCACAATGTATCATTTATAGTATTGGACAATATTACAGATTTGTACATAAAATATATGATTTTTTTTAATAATTTATCGTTATTACATATTTAATTATTCATGCTCATTTCTCATTTTTATAATTATTGTTCATTACTTGTGATGTCATTTAACACTCCTAATTATTATGTAAAAATACTAATCATTTAGTAAAACTGTTAAATGCCATTTTTACTAATTATCGCACTGAATATCAATTTATCAGACTGTACATTATAATGATGTGATGCCTAAATTCACTTTACCACTTATTTTTGTTTTTAGCTTTATTTTCATAAAAATAATATCAAATTTAATTATCTGGCATTTCATTTTTTTATGAGAATGATTACTATGAAAATGCTTATCCCTTTAATTACTTTTTAAGCAGTTGACCAGTAAACAAGTATGACCTAACACATCGACCACCATGTGAAATACAGGCCACACGGTCCACTCTTGTGATAACTATCTTTACCGATCATCCCCACCCACCAGACACGCAACCCGTGTCCCGGTCCTCAAATAATGCAACAAGTGAAGCTCACTGACCTGAACCCTCCTCCATGACCTTTCCTCAAGCACATTAGAAACACACCAGTGGTCATGACCCCCACACTCGGGGGCCGGAGAGAGGCATGTGCAGCCCACGCGTCTGTGTGTGCGCTCTTTTGTCTGAGCAATGGTGCGGCGACCACAGGTGCCGTTCCCTTGAGACACTGCGGAGGTTAATGATCTGCACGGCCAAGCAGGAATAAATAAATCACTTCCAGTCCAGAATGGGCATAAATCTTCACTCACGCGCCCATTTGCAGCAGCTAGCACCACCAGTTGCTAATGATTGCATTTTTTTCTTATGTGCTTTGGCTGGGCTTTGGCGTTGATTGCTGAAGGGGGAGGCAGGGGGGTTCGGTCTCTCTCTCTCTCTCTCTCTCTCTCTCTCTCTCTCTTTGTCTCTTTCACCGTAATTGATTTTGAGTCCTTATGGAGACATTCCAGTTGATTGGGGTTTATATGTTTGCCTAAAGGGTTCATTCTAAGTGACAGTTATGTCTCTTCAGATGGGCTGACTGTGGATACACTAAGTAGACCAGTGGACAGGACAGGGGCATCATTTTTGTGAAGTCACCAATGGCAGCATGGTCTTGGTGACCTAGACAAAATCATCTATCTATCTATCTATCTATCTATCTATCTATCTATCTATCTATCTATCTATCTAATAGTCTATCTATCTAATAGCGGTACAATTGAAAGTACATACGAGGATACACACCTTATATAACAACTAACTTGTTCATATTACATAATGTTGAGTTATAATTATTTATCATAATACATTAATATTAATGTAAACTGTTAAGGTATTAGTGCATGTAGAATTTAATGTTAACCTAGACTGAACAATACTTTTACTGTATTTATTATTTTTAGGTCATGATACCTAATGCAGATTAACTTGTTTGAACTTTATTTAAAAGTGTTCCCATTTTTTTTTTTTTTTTTTTAAAGTGCATTAGTTCTTGAAAATTATTTGGTTTCTATACAGTTTGAAGAAGTCTGATATTTTTTCTGGTATTTTGTATTACCATCCTAATGTATATTTCAGTTTGACTGACCAATCAATACTTGAATGCCACAGTGTTTTAGACAAACACCTTTTTTATACTTACAATATTAACAAATTAATTATCAGACACACATTTTTTTATACTTATATTTTAAAATATTTTTAAAAATCTGTGGGGGGCACAGGCTTAGCTTGATTCTGCATATCAGACCAAGACTTATAAAATGTCATAGCACATAAAGCCAAGTCCTATTTATAAAATTACATGTGTAAAAGTGTTTTTATGTCAGTCTAAATCTTTTAAAACTATTTAGTACACTTTCCTTGTATACACTAAGAAATGAAACATACAATTTTAATATATTAAAGAGACAGAGTCTGAAACCTAAATTACTGGTAGTTTTCCAAAAAGTTCAATGTGATTTGTGTTTATTTTTCTGTATATTTATGTGTTTTGTGGTAAATTACAACAGTAGTGTTTCACACTCTTCTTGATGTGACTTTTGTCTCTCTTACACTACACTGCACCATATAGTGATAGTTTAATGTATTTTTCCTGCATTGAATTCTGTGAGTGCTAAGCAGATGCTGGCATCTGAATTGCGACATTAAACTTAATGAATGACCCAATATGTCACAGACCTGTTAAGCGGTGGTGAATGTTTCAAAATGGCTAGCAATTAGCAGGCTTTAACTGTAATTAGTGTGTCCAATTGATTAGTATCAATGATCAATATTCTCACTCAAGAGCAATTAGCAGGAGGACTTTATAGAAAAAGGAGCTTGCTATACACATGCAAAAAAATGTGAAATCAGCATATTGAAAAAAGACAAACAAGTTATTACATGTTGACCCAAATGGCCTGATCTGGTATGCTATAGCTTGTCCTTATTCATATGGTGTCATGATCTCTTATCATACCTTGTTTATTTTTATTCACCTCTTGAAGCATGGAATTTGAACAGATATAACAGCTTTAACAATAAATGCTGTCACGATCTGATAAGTATACTGAATTTAAACAAGCATTTGTCACACAGCTAATACATCACAATGATTTATGTTTTTAAATGTGTACAGACGTGTGCCTGTAATAGTTTGCTCTGTCATGCTAAATACTGTGTGTTTTGAAATACATAAGAGAGAAAAGAAACCAAAAGCAAAAGCAGATTGAAGGAATATTCTGGCTTCAATATAATCATTTGTGGCATAATGTCGACAAAAAGTAATTTTGACTCATCCTTTATGTATGTATGCATGTATTTATGTATTTATTTATTGATTTATTGATTGATTCATTCATTAATTTTTAAAGAAAATAAAAATCAAGGTTACAGTGAGGCACTTACAATGAACTTCTATGTGGCAAATTTTGAAGAATTTAAAAGAAGAAATATTAAATTTATAATTTTATTAAAATGTTTACATTTTTATATTAAACTTCTTGAGCTCTTTGAGCTGTAATGCTGTTCTTGTCATTTTTTTGGTTATCTTAGGGTTTACACTGTCATACCAACTAAGCTGTAAAATATAACTTGACAGGAAATATTAGTGTATTTTTTTCCACAATACAGTAAAATTGTTAACTTACATTGTTTACATCCTAGGAGAGTATTTGTGAAACAAAAGATTGCTCATTCACCTCCATTATTAAGCGTCTCATTATAACCCAGATTTTCCCTTTTTTAATAAAAAGGAGGCACAAATTGACATTCATTTTTAAACATTGTGCCACAAGTGCTGTGAATTGAGCTTTACTTTTACTGAACCCGGAATATTCTTTTAAGGACGAGGTGTTTATGAATCTCACATTTCAAGGTAAAGTAGACACCAACAATCTTAAATCCAATCTGGACAATACTGGGATGTCTGCGGACTGTAGGACGGGATGGTGGAGAAAACAATGCAAATGAATAAAGTCATTAACAGGGCTTAGAACAGAGGCACCAGTATGTTCTCTTTTATCCCCTGGTGACACAAAAGAGAGAGGGAGAGAGAGAGACAGAAAGGAAGGAAGAATAACAAAAAGAGAGAAAGAAATGCACAGAGGCTTTTCTTCTCTTTAAAATGCTGCATTAGGTCTTTTCCACCAGTCAGTTTTGATAGTTCAAAGCCGGCAGTTCAATAAATAGCTGGAACCGGCACATCTCTGTTCTTGCAAAAAGAAATCAATGTTAATCCTATTACCAGCAGTTATCACCTAGCCCAGAAACGGTGGCAAGTGAGGAAAAAAAACTGAGATGTCAAAGAGGAAAGGGGGGGGGGGGAGCAAGTCACCCTTCATTCACTTTCAAACACAGTTTTGATAATTTACTTCTGTAGAGGAAGCGGGAGGAGGGTACAGAACCCAAGGTGGGGGCGGGGGAGTTGAGGTGTGTGTGCGTCTGTCTTTCTGTGTAAAGAGGGGGTCCGGAGTGACTGATGTATTTACACGTAATGCCAAGATCAGACCTTGCTGCTGTAAGCAGGATGTTTGAGGCACAAACGTTGCTTTTCTTTGGCCACATTCACAGTGCTCGACAATCCCTTTACCATCTGAGGCCTGATGCGTGACATTTCACCGCCTCTCTCTGTCCTGATGAGAGTGCAGTGAGAATTTCTGGTGATTTTGTAGTTTGAGGAGTAGATAGATGACAAACTCTGATTTATTTTGGATGCAGAATACTGTACAAGGCAATTATAGAGAGTAAAGTACATTGAGAACTGATAACCGGCTGTTTGAGGTCTGTTGTATTTGCTGAAATTAACAAAGACTGTCCAATTTTAGATTGCGTTTAAGTTAAAAGACAGAAATAAAGGTTTAAAAGTGTTATATCCTGGGATATTGTACACTAATATTAATCGATACTGCCAATCAATTGTCTGATACTGATAAGCCAGTTGTTATTTTAATATCTAGGGCAACTACTAAATAACCAACAATATATATACAGTATATTCTTTCTTTCTTTCTTTCTTTCTTTCTTTCTTTCTTTCAAAAAGAAAAGACAAAAGAAACAGGACATAATTCTACCTGGATCCAAACCTACGTCCCAATTTTGTTTGTTTATGTTTTTATATTTAGCAGTCTTTAATTTCATGCTCATATTATAACACATCAACTATCTGTGCATTCAAATTTGCTAGATTTTTGTTACCATTACTTTTTAAGGGCAATGTCTGTATGATCAATTCCAGTAATGCACTCAGAAATTCTGTGGATCATTTGCACCATCAAATGAATCTTTTCAACTGATTCAATCAAATATTGGTTCATTCTGAATGCATAAAAAGGGACAGTATACAAAAATGAGCGCATAAAAAAAAAGCAAACAAAACAGACACAGTTGTGTTCAGAAGTGCATTTCTCTTGTGAACAGAGCAGCAGTCTAGATTAGAGCTAATCATTGTCAGCAGGATGCAGAAGTGGGCCTTCTCACTGACGGATTAGCCCTGCCGCTGTTGTTGTTCCTATTGTTATTGTCAGAAAAATATAATTACTGCCGAATCTCATCAAAGCAAGAACAGCCTTCTCAGAGTTGCTGCCCTATTTCATCCGAAATAAAAAAAAATGCAGGAGAGTAAGAGAAGAAAAGTAACCTGAATTTGCTTTTGTGGAAACAACCGATTATAGCACAAAAAGGATCTTTCTATGAAAATAGACCCATGTGCCATTCTAATTTATTTTCTGTGCTATTGTTTTCACGTTTTTTACTTTTAAGACCCCCTTTTTGAAAAAAGCTTACATCAAGTTTTCACCTTGACTTGAATGACTGTATATATATTTATTTCCTCTGTCATGAAAACGCGGGTGACCCCATTCCAGTCCAGCCCGTTTGACATTCCTGCAATAAATTAGATGGCAACAGAGGTGCTTTAACATGTAAAATAGCGGTGACATACTAAATAATGAGCCATGCTAGTATTACAGAGTGCTAGCTAGGGGACCCAGGGGTATTTCCGAGCCTCGGAGCAACCCTTTTTTTCCTCCGAAGGGGGTGAGGGGGGCCGGGAGTATACGGAGGTAGGGCGCTGAATATGGAAATGGCATTAATAAACCCCACGCCCAAAGCTAGATTACAGTGTGTCAACCCCAGTGGCCGGAACGCTCGGTGTTTAGGTCCACCAACAACACAGAGCGAAATATTTATTGAGGAAATTGCTCTGTTTTTTTATTGGTCCCCAGTGAATGTCCAGGCCCATTTTGCGAGTATTATTCTTCCGTTTTGATTCCATTTATTCTCCACCAGATAAACTGCCCATCAAAATGAGGGGGGAAAAATTGCAGGCCTTATTTTGAAAGACCGGAGGCGCCAGTGTCACCGCTTGAATTTGTCACCCATCAACAATCTTGATCTGTTCTTTTCAATGGTTGATTTATCGCCATGACTAGATGTTCAGAGGGTCTGATTTTAGATGGTCGTAACCCGGTTAACCGCAGGATCGAGCAGCCGTCGTCCTTCAAGTGACACGGCGTTGTTCTGTTTCAATCAAGTGATACTGTGTAAACACTAAATAAGCATTTGATTCGCCAGAAACTTCATGAGGTCAAAATACATTGTGCTTTTAGGTTGTGAATCACCACCTGACGATAACTCACAGCTGCGGAATATTATAAAACTGATTGTAAATTCATAATCACACTTTTAACGGCCATATTGCAGTTGGTCAAAGCATTGGGGATGTTTTTGTGTCGTGTAGCAGAGACTTCGAAACTACGAGATTGACGGATGAGACATGGCCAGTGGATTTGTTTTTTTCAATCTCGTTGTGTAAAGGATAAAGAATCGCCTCTTTCTCTCATTTCCCCTCCTTTTCTCCATTTTTTTTGCCTTCGACTTTCTTGCTGTCTGCTGACTGCTGTAGTATAGTAGCCGGAATGTTTTATGTACGTGCAGCAGCAGGATTAAATTTTTAATGGCTCCATTGGTAGTTGTCCGGGGTCATAAAAAAGTGCTGCAATAACGCAAGAAAAGGTTATTGGAAACGCATATGTGTTCTTCCTCTTAGAGAAAACCGTCAAACGTTTAGTCTGAGACCGTTTCGTGACCATACGTGCCCTACGAGTTTAATCTTCTGCGAAAAAGAAGGTTTTTTAAGAGGAGCTAAAATGACACAAAGTGAAATAAATATAGAAATGAGCAGCCACGTGGAAGCGGCATCTGTTGAAGAGCGGCGTGAGAAACGGCGGTTGATTGTTAGCTAACATTATGCACACTGTTTGAGTCTAAATAACCCTGTGAGCGCATCATAAACTGTCCCTCTCGCGTGGCAGTAGCGTGAGACGGAGGCGCCCCCCTCGTAAACAACTCTGTCATTTTAAGTAAGTGTGGGTCTGCTTACCCGGCACCTTTCGCTCGGCAAGCCGCACCTAATTTGGCAGCCTTTAAATCTTTTGCCGTCGTTGTCGTGAGAAATGCCTGGTTGCAAATGTCTTTTATTGAATGCTGACTCTGTGGTATTACAGGCTTGCAGATATGCCTGCTGTAATATGTCCCCAGCTTTATCTTGTAATGGTAAAAGTGTATTAATTTTAGTGGACTTTCAGAGAGTGTGCGAGAGAGAGCGCGAAGGGACGGGTTTGACACCGTTTGGGATTGGGGCCGCTCGACACACTCTTCAAACACATTTTTCACGCGGGGAGCCGGCGAGGTGCAAGACAGCTGAAGACCCTCATGCATTTCTTAGATACCCTAAGCACAGATTTATCAAAATCTATCTGGAGAAAAGGTGTATCTCGGTAATAACTACTTTCCGAAAAGTGCACCAAAAGTGAGGCTTTGACAAATGGCTCTTTGCTGTTGGTTGGCTGCACAAGAGTGGATTATGTGCAAGAATACTTGTATCAGGAGTTTCTAATAGAGGAATACAGAATTTATTATTACCTCCCTCTTCGAGTAAAGCTTAAAAACACACTTCAAAAGCATTTTCTGAAATATTTTTCCAGTTGAGGTTAAATGCTTCTCTTCAAGATTGTATATGTTCTTCACTTTTACACTCCCTCCATCTTTGGCTTCATGATGCAAGCATTGTATGAGTGTCCACGGTAAAGAAAAGTCTTTTAAAAATCCAGTTTAATATACATGTGCCAATTTCTTGGAAATGCACTTTGCATTCATGTTGGTTTCATATAGGTTTGAAAAACTTTCATACTATTTTCAAGAATTTTTTTGACACATTGTTTTTCAACAATTTTTTGATGTAATAGAAAATGTAATGTTTTAACCATCAAAATGTAACCATCATGGACAAACATACATATTGCACACATCTTAACAATTAATAAAAAAAATGTTTTAATGTACTTTCATGGTAAATGGTATATAAAAAACATTAAATATTAATTCATAAATATAATTATGTCGCACCAAGTGACATTTGATAGCCTTGTGATAAAAGGTTAAATTATCAGATATTTTAAGAAAGTTTTTGACCATGAGACACAGTGACAAAAAGAGTCACACATCCTGTTTTTTCCATCCATCCATCCATCCATCCATCCATCCATCCATCCATCAATAAATAAATAAATAAATAAATCAATAAATAAAGTGCCTTGAATACACATTGAGTACAATGAACAAGTTTTTAATTATATAATTTTATTTTTTTATGGAGGGAATAAAGTCAAAAATAGCAAGGAGATACATTTGTCCTGATCTTTAAATCTTTAAAAGAAAACCTAAAGTATTTATTTATTCATTTATGAATGACTGAATGAAGTGTTAAACATTAACTTTGAAATTACTATTATTATCTTAGGGTCTCAGGGCCAAAGACACACATTTTGTTAAATACTTTGTATTTTTAAGAAGGCAGTAAATAGGACCCCTGAGGGCCACTACATTTACCCATACACCTAAGAAACATTTTTAAATGTTCTTGGTTCATCCGTTTGTATACTATTTTGCTCTGCGCGTATAGCAGTTAGTGTGTATTTGATAGTTGTTGAAGCTCCCCTGCTCTGGCTGTGGCCCCTACACAAGTACTCCAGCCTCACAATCTACTTAAGGGGTTTAATAAGGTGTGCGACGACAAATGCGTTCGAGGACAAGCGTACTCTGATAGATATGGCGGAGTCCTGCAGAAACTCCGCAGCATTTCCTCTGGCGAACGGTGGCATGTCGGTATGCCGCGCGTAACGGCTGCACTTCGAGAGGACTGAACCGCGGGTGTTTTTATCAAGCCGAGGGCCTAGACCACCAGAGGCTCCTGTGATGGAGGAAAATCAGCGGTCACAAACAGTCACAATGCCTCCCCGCTCTCATCTCTCTCTCTCTGTCACTCCCCTCTTTCTGACTTCCACTCTCCTGTCCCTATGTTTATCAGGTTCTGGGGGCACTGTATTTTGATGTCAATAAGCAATTTTTCTTGCCTGGTCTCCAGCCTGACCCCTTTAATCCATCAATATATTATTAGAGATAAAGTTTTGTGGACGCCTGCTGCAGTCACAAGATAAATGACATCTCTGAAGTCACGCATTAAAGACTAGATTAAGGCCCTGTGACTGTGTCTTCAGCGCTCATCTGTGCGCCTCTGTCCAACCTATCACACTAAGTGACAAGAAAGAAAAATAATGAACTGAGGCAGAAAAAGCTAAGAGATATTTCTTACACACACTCAGTCTCTCACTCACACATACACACACACATACACAGCGCGTACGTCTGTCTTCAGCTGGGATTAGGCTGCATTAGAGGAGAGCTGGAGAAGAGGGGAGAGATGGAGGGAGAGTAAAAGAAAGCAAGAGAGTGATTGAAAGGGGTCCTCCTTCTGTTTTGGGGGTTTTTCTATGGAACGGCCACGAAGAGAGGGTGGGCAACGTTTTATTTATTCCTCTGTCAAGTGGCGAACTGAATCGCAGATTTTTTTAAATGAAAAGAAAAGATTAAATTAGATTCTTTTTGAGGTTTATAGCTTGATCTTTCATCATATCTTTAGAATAAATTTGTTTGTAAAGACATCCAATAGATAGTGGGTGACAGCTCTGGCAGCGAGCTACACCATTTTATAAACGTTACATTGGTTTTAAAAGAAGCCGTTCAAAAGACTTTTGAGCTCGATAATCTTCAGAGGTAATGATACTGAGAAAAATGAACTGCCTTGCATCATTGATATGCAATTTATGCTGCTTTAGTATTCTGTAAACCTAAATATATGACATATAATCTCGGAACAATTTCTGAATTGTATTGCTTTTTAATAGGGGGGAAAAAGCGGCAGTGTACGAAATGGAGGATTTTGTCAGCCATACGAGGAAAATATGAGTCCATCCTTCATTATCATAACCCAGCTAACATATTTGGCCAAAGATCCCTGACTGCGCTCTTTTACACTTGTAACCTTGCAACCATCCCCCTTACATATCATATTAATAGCTAGGATTACGAAAATGAAATGACAGTATTATGGGACGGACACCAGACTCGCAGTGAGAATATTAGGGGAGTCTATCTGGTCACACTTGGTGTTAAGTGGGACTGAGCGCTCATTAGGTTTGCTGGAGCCGTAAGTTCATGTCCGCTTGAGCTTTGGCTGATACGCCCTGTACCTCAGGTCACTGCAAATCCACATCAGAGGATTTTTATTTTTTTTTGCCCATGTCCAGGACTCTGTTATCGGATCCTGTCTGTAGACTGAGGTGACACCGTTGTGGCTGCATACGCAAAAGATGGACGCTATTTGAATTTTTCCATTAAGCCCCAGTTGACTGCACGTGTTCTCGTGTGGAACCGCCACTCAGCCAGTGGAGGAGGATGTTGAGACGTACCTGACTCTCCGCGTGTTAGCCCGGGTGTCATGGCCGCTTTGTGTTGGCGTCACTTGTGTGTCAAATTCTGTTCCGCAGGCCGCCTCCACAAGACGCACCTCCTAATCCCAGCGGTGCCCGCAGCCTTTTACAAGCTGTGCTGTTAAGTAAACAGGACAAAGGCAAGATAAATGTGGAAGTCAAGATGGTCCAGGTTTGGAGGTTAACAAAACCTGTTTTTGGCGTTAGTTTAAAGTCATTTACCCTTACTGTTTTGGTGTGTGGGATTCCAGAGACCCTAAAATAATAATAATAGTAATTTCAAAGTTAACATTTAACATTCGCATTCTCCAATATTTAACTAGACATTCAATACATGCATAAATACATACATATTACATTACTTATATTTAGAGCCTCTAAGACTTTTTATACGCTTTGATTTTGTTTTGTTTGTTTTTTTTCAAAAGGTAGCCACACACTTTTCATAAATGATAATGGTATAAATTATAATATTTTCATTTTGACCCCGCACAAACTAAAATCATAATAAAAATGTTGTAGAAAACATCTCTGAGAATACATTTTATTGATTGGTTGGTTGATTTACTGAATAATTGAGTAAATACTCAGAGAATAATTGAAAAAATACTCAGAGAAGGAACAAACAATGTTTGTTTTATATGCACAAGGTGATTTCGTTGTTAGAAAAAGGGAAAATGAATAAATAAGTAAACAAAAAAAAACAAACATAAAACAAAACCACAATATAACAGAGATAATGATATTAAAAAGCATGTTTTTTTTGTTTTTACATATATGCATACATACATACACAAAATAAAAAGAATAATGACCAAAAGGGGTTTGTTTGTTTATTGATTGATTGATTGATGGATTGATTTAAAATGCAGTTTTTAAAAAGTTAATTGGGAAAAGTATTACCATGACGCTTTAATGTAATTTTTTCCCCAATCTTTTTTGACCCCAGAAAAATTTAAATCATAATAAAATTAAAAACATTGTAGAAAAAGTCTCTGAGAATCCATTTTATTTATTTATTTGATTACAATTCTAAGGGAAGAAAAAACAACAGGTTTTAGATGCACAATGTGATTTTGTTATTATAGGAGAAATCAATCAATAAGTAAACAAGCAAACAGACATAAAACAAAACCACAATAGAACAGAGATAATATTAAAAAGCATATTTTTGAATGAATAAGAACAATGACCAAAAAGGGTTTGTTTGTTGATTGATTAATTGATTGATTGATTGATTGATTGGTTTAAATGCAGTTTATAAAAAGTTCTCATGATTGGGAAAAGTAACTTGACGCTTCAATGTAATTTTTTTTCAAGCTATTGAAATGAACTTTGTGTTTCTGAGACTCATTTTTAGAACATGTGAGTCACTTACATTTACCAAGCTGAGTAGTTGGTAGAGAGAGTCAGAGACTGATAGGAAGAAGAAAGAGAGCTCAAAGCAAAGAATTGGTTTATTGTTTTTTTCATAGGTTTGGGCAAGACAAAAGACCTGAGGTCTGATGTTAAGTGTGATTACGGTGTGAATTTATAGATCTTTGTTTTTTTCCCCCCATGCTGGGTTTTAGACGCCGGGGGCAACTTTAGATTTCTCACAGTCTCTCTCTGGAGTCATGAGTTCAGTCTGGCTTGAAAAATTAATGGACAATTATGAAACTCTGAACTAATTCTTTGCAGACATCATCAGCCAATTAATTTAAGTGGGTCTACGGTTGGAGGTTGATCTTTTCTCTTTTGAATTTTAGTGGAAGTTCCTCCTTTGTTCTGCATGAGACAAAATTAATTTTTTAAAATCATGAACCCACAATTGAATTCACTGATCTTGTTAAAGCAATTTCTGTTTTAGTCAAGATACTTAGTTCAACTTAGTCATATTAATATGAAATGTAAACTACTTCTTAAATATGTTTACTCTGTCTGTATTTAAATAGATCAATAGTATCTAGCCTGAGCAAACTCTGATTCTGCCTGTGAAAATATAAGTGCTTTTTTTCCTCCCATACATTGTCAGTTGTTTTGTTGTGGGAAATGTGTGTCATTCTGCAGAATTCTCTTCTGAATTCTCAGGTTTTAGAAAATATTTGACAGTACACAAATAAATCAAAATTAATATTAAAGATGATAACATCAAAGTCAAAATAATACAGATATCACTTGTTTGAAGGTAACATTGTCCCAGCAGCGACAGCAGATTGGATAAGAATTTAGAGGAAGGCCTTGTCTCTCTCGCCTCCCTTGAACTGATTGAAGTGATTGAACTGTCATTGAGATCCTAAAGTGTAGTGTGAACATGAGCGGTGTTAACAACGAGATACAGGCTAAAACTAACTTGAGAGGAGGTGGTGCCTCCATGTCACTGTGATTGGTTGATTGTTCTTTCCACACCATAATGTTAACAACTGGTCCTCAAATAAGCCTGAATGAAAATGGACCTACTCCGACGTTGTCACTTTTGGTCTAATCTTAATATAAATTAAGTTAACGTGACTTAAAATCCAAAACTGTAGGTGAGTTTTCTTTTATTTTTTTTTATCAACCTCTCAGTTCTTCTAAAATGAAGCTATACTTTTCAGACTGTCTTGATCAGACAGACACGGGATGACGGGCCTCCAGAGCAATACCCGTTCATGGCGCCATGGCGTAGCAGGCAGCTTGGGGAGCCATGGCGGAGCAGACAGTCCAGGAGGCCATGGCAGATCAGACAGTCCAGGATGCCATGGCGGAGTAGGGAACTCAGGAGGCCATGGCGGATCAGACAGTCCAGGAGGCCATGGCGGATCAGACAGTCCAGGATGCCATGGTGGAGTAGGGAACTCAGGAGGCCATGGGGGATCAGACAGTCCAGGAGGCATGGCAGAGCAGCCTCCGAGGCCGCGGCCACCTCTACGGCTGAAGCCCTACTACCCCCCCAAAAAAAATACTTGGAGAGGTTTATAGGCATCTTGGCAGGAGAGGGGTCCTGAGGGCGTTCTAGAGGGAGTGGGCACTGGTGGGCACTCTTGAGGCGTGGGCACAGGAGGATTCAGGGACTGGAGCCCTCCTTGGGCTAAACTCGGGGACAGG
>NW_015542493.1:975386-976791 GCF_001515605.1 Sinocyclocheilus anshuiensis
CTAGACCCGGGGACTGGAACCTTCTCTGGGCTAAACTCGGGGACAGGTGCCCTCACTGGGCTAGACTCGGGAACAGGAGCCCTCACTGGGCTAGACTTGGGAACAGGAGTCCTCACTGGGCTAGACTCGGGAACAAGATCCCTCACTAGAGCGAGCTCTGGGGCTGGAGCCAACACTGGAGCGAGCTCTGGGGCGGTCGGCGGGCTTGTCTTCAGAGCGACCGGCGGGCTTGAGTGAGCCACGGCCGGCGGGCTTGACAACGGTGCGGCCGGCGAGCTTGACAGCAGGGTGGTCCTCATACCGCAGGGAGAAGAACAGGAAAACAAAAGACTATTCAAAAAGAAAACAAAAGCACAGGAGAAGGGGCACCGCTTACTGTTTAGGTCCGCTGTTCTGTCACGATTGACACGGGGAGCGCAGGAACGAAGGAGCGAGGAGACGAGGAGTAAAGTAAATTCTAAAGACTTTAATGAACTCAAAGCTGGGAACACAGGAACACGAGAAACACAGAACACGCAATGACATTTAACACTGGACAGGAAACGAGGGGCAGAACACACTTTAAATACACAATAACTAATTAAACCCAGCTGGAACCAGTAGAACTAAATACGGACAGGAACAGGAAAAAACAAATATGGGCATAATAATAATACTGGAGCACGTGGGGGAGGAAAACACAACAGGAGACATGGAACAGAGTCTGACAGTATGTATTTATGTACATAATAAATATACAGTGTACACATACATATATTATGTAAACAAAAAAACGTTTATTTTGGATGCGTTTAATCGCGATTAATCATTTGACAGCACGAAAAATAACATTATATTTTTTGCTTGTTCACCCTCATGTGGTGTTCGGGTCCTTTTTGCCCTGAAAAATTTGTCTTTTTCCCAAAAATACTAGTTAATGTTATCGCATTGGACTGAAATTTTGTGACTTTGTTCACAAAGGGTATAACTACTTCTAAAAAATTTTTTCATCATTTTCATACTTTTCTGGGAGAGATTTTTCACCTTGTTACACTTGTGATGTTACAGAGCAAAAAGTACCCGGCCTCAAAAAAATGCTTATAAATCACTCATTATGCTATATTATCAACAAAGATTGGATTCAATCTTTTTGTCAACTTCTTATCTTTCATTTAGGACTGGTTTTGTACTTTAATGTGGGAGTTCGCTTTTAAATGCTTTTATTTTGTACAAAATGGCACAAAGTCACACTTGTGGTTTGTGGTTTCAAAAATGTCCAGCCATTCAAAGTGAATGGGAAAGAATGAAAGTAATAGAAACTATTAGTGTTCAGGAGCATGTTGATCATGTTGACGTTCACATATGTATTTGTGCTTGCAAACATAAAGGCCTTGGACCTGTTCATGTTTGGATGCATGCATACTCA
>NW_015542493.1:977872-1007872 GCF_001515605.1 Sinocyclocheilus anshuiensis
CGTGAGTATGCATGCATCCAAACATGAACAGGTCCAAGGCCTTTATGTTTGCAAGCACATGTACATATGTGAACGTGAACATGATCAACATGCTCCTGAACACTAATAGTTTCTATTACTTTCATTCTTTCCCATTCACTTTGAATGGCTGGACATTTTTGACCGGGAACACCACAAGTGTGACTTTGTGCCATTTTGTACAAAATAAAAGCCTTTCAAAACAAACTTCCTGATTAAACATTAAAGTACACTAGTGTGATAAACAGTGCAAATTTTATTCAGTTTTTATTTAATATTGCGAAAATTATTCATAAATAATGCTTTTTTTCACTCAACAAATGAGGTGCCTAGTCTCAGATAAATGAGGCCTACGATTAATCAGAAGCAAATATAAATACAAAACCAGTCCTAAATGAAAGAAAAGAAGTTGACAAAAAGATTGAATCCGATCTTTGTTGATAATATAGCATAATGAGTGATTTATAAGCAATTTTTTGAGGCCGGGTCCTTTTTGCTCTGTAACCTCGTAAGTGTGATAGGATTCTGAACACAACACAAGGGTTAAGGTAAATACAGTTCCAAATCTACAAGAACTGCACAAAGGAGACTTTGTAGCTGAAAGCATGATCAAAAAATATTTAATAAACACAAAGGGAATTTTATATCATGAAGAGCTCCACATAGTGTGCTAACTGACTTTGAATACACTAATACATTTCCCTCTGCTGTGAGTATTTGCAACAATTTAATAGGTTTAATGTATTGTATTTTTAAGGGGTTACTATGAGGGTTTTTCTCCTTTCCATTTTTCACTTTGCTAGCATTGCCAATAATAGCTTTATCAGTCTGTATATTTTTACACACCTGTCCAGTCCACAAAGTGACCTTTTACACTGGCCTTTTAATCTCCAAAAATGTCCCTGGCTATTTGGACTTTATATCCATTTACTCTCTGTGAGCTCTTTAGCATTTAATAAGATCCTCCGCAGGCAACCACTCTTAATCAAATAATGTTTTGTGCATTTTCAGCTCTTTTTGCGTTTTATAAATGAAAGTGATGGCATTTTAATAGGTGGGTGTGTGCAGACACGAGGAGACAATCGCCTCTCATTGAGTGCAAGGGGACAGGCTGGAGACAACGTGAGTTATTACTCCTCCCCACCCTCTGCGAAAACACTCCCTTAAATTCACGGGTCGGTGCGGCAGGCCCTGTGGAGAGCCTATGCGGTCTAAGCACTCTGCTCTGCTCGCATACACTTCCTGTTGCCACATGATGGATATACAATGATCACTTAAAACCACAGTGATGATAAACTAATGAATCAAGATCTGCATTAATCAACGAGTGGCCATTACAGAGAGATGAATGGAAAAGCAAAAAGTTCCCTCTCTAATGATGAAGTGCTAACTGTTTAATAGCGGACAAGGCGAGTGAAGGAAATTGCACACAAGGGATTCATGCATCATTTTAGAAGATATTAATATTTCACCCCCTCTCTTTCCTGACCTCCCCCCATCTCCCGACTTTACACTCTGCTGCCATTAACAGGCGTAATCAAAATTAATTACCAGCCAAACCGGCCTGATTAAACATAACAGACTCAGTTCACAGGCAGACACTGCACTCAGACTCCCCTCACCCCCATCCTCAATCTATCCAGACCATCAGAAACCAGAGTGGACAAGACCTCTTTGAGAAATGGGCTATTATCGCCATTAAGCAAACCTATTAAATGCTCATCAGATTCAAGTGGAGCCACAGAGATACTGAAGTGCTAAAGGATACATATCAGCGTATTTATCATTGGCAGGGGTGGGAGATAATGTGTACTCGTGCATTATTATAAATTAATTAATTTGTTTGTTTTGACCCAGGAACTTTCATAATTCCTGGAGAGAACTATCCATTAGCATTTCTGTTTATCTTAATGGCGGTTGCTCGGCTGGCGAAATCTGCAGTATCTAAGATGTAAATGTCATGTGACTAATCACTGTTGAGCCGGGTTATTATAGTTAACTAAAAGTAGAACTGAACTAAAATGAAAAACATTATAAAATAAATGATGACTGAAATAAAATATAAAATATGTTTTTTTACTTTAGCTAGTTGCCAAGGCAACATTTCTCATTTTAATTTAGTTACCCAAGTTAAATATTGCCTTGATATACTAAAATAACTAAAATATACTCTATAGACATGATGGCAACACAATAACGCACAGCAGATGAGTCCTCACTAGGCACCTATCATGAGCTATGATGTGAAATTCAGTTGGCAAGGACAATTCTAAAGCCCTCCAAAAAAGAATGGGTCACTCTTAAAATAACTACTGTAATATAATGTTCCTCTTCAGGAACTCGAGCTGCGTCGGAAAACGCTAGGGGAACGCCCTTCAGCGTGATGGGCTATAAAAGCACGTGCGGTGAGACCAGCGTCAGCTTTTTGTCATTCAGCAAGCGCTCTGTGTGTGTGTCAGTTGTGAGTCTTATTTAGTGTTGTCTGTCCCTTAGAAAGAGAAAAATAAAGAGAGATAGAAAGAGAAATTATGTCTAAAGCACATGAGAAAAAACACCATTTGAGCAGGGGCGAAGGAGTCCAGCGTTTCAGACAGTTTGTGCCTTGTCTGCCTGGGAGCGGAGCATGCTGAGTCAGCTCTTGAGAGAGCTGACTGCCCGCATACGAGCTATCTGTCTCCCGGCACGGCATCGTCTTTAAAGGCCCCCGGCATTGCCCTCCAAGCCGCTGCGCACAACATCAGCGCTGGTGGGCAAAGGGTACTCGGCAGCGGGTCAGGCTGGTGCGTGTCTGCACACCATGGCGGTGTTACAGGCGTACCAAGCCAGTTTAAAAAAATTCATCAGAATAAATTAGAAATTAATGTTGTTTGCATAATAATAATAATAATAATAATAATAATAATAATAATAATAATAAAAATATCAAATAAAAAGATGTTTGCACATTTTAAATGCCAGTGAATGGAGAAAGATGCCTTTTGTGTTCAAAAGGTGTAATTATGACATCTACCAGCAGGGGCTAATTGGGCCATGATAACTAGCCCAGCCTCAATTTCTTTCTTTCTTTATTTGTTTGTTTGTTATTTAAAACATTTATTTTGCACTTAGTGGGACAATAGCCAAAACAATTAGGGCAAAAGAGTTCTATAAATATTTTGTCAAAATAATAGAAATTAATATGTTGTGTGCCAAAAAAAAAAAAAAGAAAGAAAAGATTTTACACTAATTTTGATTGCCAGTCAATGGAGATAAATGTGTTCAGAAGGTGTAATTATGACATATTCCAGCAGGGGCCATGCTAATTGGCTAATTGAGCCATGCTAACTAGCTGAGCCTTAAATTATTTATTTATTAATTTGTTTGTTTGTCTGTCTTTTCAGTTAAAATGTAGCCACATAACATTTCCTGCACAGCAGATATCTGCTGTGTAACAGTGTTGTGAAAAGCATCACACAGTAAGTTTTATTGTCATCCTTGTATACTGCAGAGTTGCCGGTTTCGCAGGAGGCAGGTAGCTGGCAGGCCTGCAGGAAGTAGAATTGTGACCATTTAAAAGCAGGTACGGAGGGGAGTATCAGGAGAGGGATGCTGTGACCTCTCTAGAAGCCAGTCCAATCGCTTTCTCATCATATCAGCATTTCAAAACACTGTTGCCTGCCCCGGCTGCTCTTTTCTTCGGCTTGTGCTCCATCTCTGTTTACTCTTCTCTCCTTCGTTCTCTATCTCTCCTTCCCTTTTTCGCCTATGTGTGTGCACATACATGTAGCCTTCTGTGAGAGGATGTGAGGAGAACTGAAAGGATATTATATTTTATTGTATCTGTCATTTTGCTTCTATCTACCATATGACTTCTTAATCCATCTGAATGCATAGAAGATAATGTTTTGGGCAAAATAACATAAGAGGGAAGATAGACTCCCAAGGACCAATATCTTTATTGCTTGGAGGATAAACGGATTATGTCAGCCGTTTTCTACCGCTGACAGCTTTTCTTATTAACCGATTTTATTTTTAATCTGCCGAGGAAGAAATGTGGTTTTATGTCACAATAAAACGCTGGTCACATCTAATGCTGCCCTCAAACAAACAGATTTCTCAAAGCCCTGCTGGAAAATTTGAAATAACTTTAAAGAGGGGTTTTTGGTGGAGAAAGCGGGCAGAAATTCTTTATCCACAAGCTTGTTCAACTGAGAAGTCAAAGATTTGTGAAGTTAATGTTGTGCTTTTTTTTAGTTAGCAATGTAATACAGTGTAACCGTTTGTTCGTTTTGTTGATCGTGTGGCTCCAGAATATCTCCATCATAGCCAAACGAATGTGTGGTTAATCATAATAATATAAAATGATCGGAATCAAATTTAGATAGATAGTCTATCATTAAATTACTTATTTATTAACTTATCGTCCTTCAACGTGTGTTTAGTGTACAGTAGATGGCTATGAGAGTGCATATGCTATGTCATATGAGATTACGTGCATGTGTGTGCGCTCAGGAGATGCCAGGGATCATCTCAAATGAAACCATTTGGGCAGATTTATATGAAATGGTGTTGGATATATGTGCAGGGAGAGTTATCATTAACCCCAGGGCTTTCCCCTTCTGCTCTCCTCTCTCATTTCATGCTCCTGATCTGGGTAACTGAATTAGCCATCACCTCCGGCAAGCCAACTCAGTTACCGGTTGGACAACATGAAAGAAATACACAGAGCTGCATAAAGAATCCTCTCAAAGCCTCCTCCCTTCCTCCACCTCCCTCTTCTCCCCCTCTCTCCTCGGTAACATAGAGGGGGAGACCTGTGTCGGGCCCACGGTGTCTACGAAGGCTCACCTTGGCCTGGGCCAGCTGCAGCTGTGTTGTGAACGGTGTGATTTACATGGCTCTTTTAGAGCCGAGGATTCAGCAGACGCTATTGTCCTTCAGCACTCGGCAAGTGGAGAAAGAAAAATGAACTTTGTGACATCTCATATTTGAATGTGACACATAAATGCTGGCTTTAACCGTGAGCATCTAACTTGAGGCTGGTGCACCAATGCATAAATCTTATGTTGCTAACTCTTTATTTTAGACGGTCAACTGACACATCGGATATGAAATGTTTCCTATGAAATTTCTGGCTTTATAGTACCTTATATTTATAATTGACATCAACCAAGGTTTGTGCATGAAAGCAATTTTTATTTTTCTGTGAATGTAGTTGTACATTTTCCTACTATTATCCTGCATCCTCATTCAATAGGAATCTGATTTGAAGAATTTGTGGCACACTTATTGGGATGGGTCTGAATAGTCCCTTAACCCATTTGGGGGTCTCCCAGTCAAACTTTCAGGTGTCACCATGAGCTCAGATTTTTACCATTATTCTGTGTTTACTCCTCATTGCAATGAGTCCCATTTTTACCATTCAAAATCGTAAAATATATTGTTAAATCTTAAAAATCTTGTCAGATTTTTTTATCAAATGTGACATATGTTCAGAACATTTCTATAATTTAATAATATTTAGATTTTTGCCATTATTATGAATAATTTAGGCCACCCATTTTATTACGAAAAAGTGCTGATAGAACTTTTAATGGGTACTCTATTCAGTGCCTGATTAAAATTCCTATAAAATCGTTTTGTTGTTGTGTTTTCTGTGTTATTACTATGCTTTTGTATAACTATGTATAACTGTTATTGCGACATTTAATTTCTTCTAAATCATACGTTTGTTCCAAACCCGCAAGACCTTCGTTCATCTTCGGAACACAAATGAAGATATTTTTATGAAATCCGAGAGTTTTCTGACCCTCCAAAGAAACTACCACGATCACAGCCCAGAAAGGTAGTATGGACACAAAATAATCCATGTGACATCAGTGATCAATGAGAATACTTTTTGTGCACAAAGAAAAAAAACGACTTTATTCAATAATTTCTTCTCTTCCGTGCCAGTCTTTGACGCGCGTTAATGAGAGTACCACAATGCGTGTGTGTGCATTCCTCTGCTTGCAAACAAGGCGCAGCGCATCCGGGTTCTTCATGAGAACAGCGGCTCCTGCATATATTATATTATATTATATTATATTATATTATATTATATTATATCATATCATATCATATCATATCATATCATATCATATAATATCATATATTAGAGGCTAGTGTTATTGTATGCTGTTGATAGGATCACACACACAAACATGTCCTATATGGAAAATAACTTTGTTTTGTGACTGAGTGAGATGATCTTCATTGGATGAGAAGGCTGTGCAGCAGTGGGTGATGGACACTTGCATCCCTCCTAATGTTATTATGGTCAGTAGAGCCCAAACTATCACCTTTACTGAGTCTTACAGTCAAATTACACTATATATTACTCACAGCTCACTGTGCAAAGGAAGGTTTCAGGAAGTAGCCATTACTTAAAAAAATTAACATGAACTTTTTTTTTTTTTTTTTACTTCACATGCATGTTGATGTAAACAGCTCAGTCAGTAGTTATAGATTTTTTTTTACATCATTGATTTTAGGACCCTGAAATGCATTACATTTGCTTTTGACTGAGGCATTGAAATAAGACTATTCCCATATGTTTCCATAATGCATATGTTATTGTCAATATTTCATCATGTTATTTATACGGGATGTTATAATATAAATGCCAAACAGAGTATGCATTGATGTTGATACGCAGAGCGTGTAGTGAGATGTCTTTCTCAGGATTACTGGGGAGTGTATAGCTTTCGCTCTAAGTCTGCCATCCCTCTGTGTATCATAACCCAACTTTCAGCTGTTTCCATCTAATTTGTGTTTTTAATTGCAGAAGTTTGATTAAACCCAGCCCCAAGTGTTAAATGGCATTAGGCACAGCCATATGTTTTGGTGGCAAATATGCAGATATCCATGTTCATTTTCTTTTTCTCGTTCGAGGCTTCCTTTTGCGTGTGAAGTGGCTACGATTGCATCTGCCCTAACCTAACTTAATGTTTCCTGAGTTGTGCTCTCTCTCTCTCTGTGACCTTTAATCTTAGACGTACAGAGCGCTCCCAACTATCATGGTTGTCAGTTTGAAAATTGTAATCTCCTCTGAAAAGTCTTTGCGAGTGGAGCTGGATTACTCCGAGATAATTAATCATATTCAGTCGCATGAAAACAAATTTTGTTTACATGTTTAGGATTACGCGCAATGAGGGGAAATTAGTAAAATTTTGCAAGGAGCTCTGTAAGCAAGGTAAAGCGTTTAGCCGCAAAGGATGATCGCACAGGCAGAAATGTTGAAGGAAAATAAAATTCTAAATGGCTCATTGAAGCCGCCTCAGGGTTCGAGACGCACTTTCTTCCGAAAACCTGGGCAGTGAACCAGGTGAGCTGCCTTTGACTGAAATGAAAAATATGAAGAATCTTTTTATTCTTTTCACATTCATGCCGGACTTCTCCATGGGCCCTCTTTTAATTTTGCCAAATCGAGTTCTGGTTCTGTTTTTTCCTCATTGAAAAGAACATATTCTTCTGAAAAAGAAGAGGGAAAAATCTGTTCCATTTTCAATTACCCCCATCTACTTCACCTTCTCCCTCCTCCCCAGATCTGCCTCCCTCGGAGAAAGAAAGCAGCCGGAGGTGGGGGGTGGGGGGTTCGCTTTTCACTGGCATTGCGGCCCCCCTCCCTCTCTAATTCGTCCAGGCCTCCACTTTTATGCATGAAACACAGAAGTAGATTGAAAGCATTCAGTGGCCATTCAGACACTGAAGAAAAGAGATCCTCTGAGCTTTATTAGATATGAAGATCTACAATAAAAATCAATTTCTGGCCTCTTTATGCAGTTTAAATGACAAAGCTTCCACCCATTCAGCAGGCATTGTGTGGCAGAAAGTAATTCTGCAGCAGTGGGCGAGACAAGAGCCCTGTATACTTTCTGACCCGATTGCAGATTCTAATATGATACAGACCTACTGAGATAATGGCAGGCACTTAATATCATCTGTGGAGAGGAAGAAAAAGTTATCTGATATCTTTTGGGGGGTTAAACACTTTCATGGTCAGAATATTAAGTAGACGAAGACGGATGAGGATTTCTCTGAACATGGTCCACCTGTATCCCAGAAAACAGCTGAAAATGGAAGTCTGCTGTAAAGTGAGAACTCTTTTGCTTTCCTTCATGTCTGTGGCGCTACAGTCAATGCTGAGAAGAAATTGCACATATGTGCTTGTCTCTGGCTATTTATTCGTTTGATGACATGAATATGACATTTGGTTTGATTTTCCATCATCTAATTAGTCTGTAATATTTATAATCCATCAAATTAAACAAATAATTCACTCTAGAGAAATGCATTTTGAATGCTTTTAGCACTATTTGGTGGGTGGCAAGTGAAGTAGGTAGCTAGTGATTTTCTTAAAAATGTGTTACATTCCAATAGCACGATAGTGCCCTGTTATTTGGACTTGACAGACTATTTGGCCACCTTAAGTGAGATTCCAAATCATATGGAGCGTATATGTATATCCTGTCTGAAAGGACATTTACACACAGATAAAATACAGCAGTTGAGTGTCGAGTGTTTTTATTCAGTTCGCTTTACTTTACTTACAGCTGCAATTTTCTAGTCTGGTTTATAATGGCAGTTTATATAAAAATTGGTCATGGGTCACAATGGCTATTTGGATACAAATATGTTATAAAGTAAAAAATGCCTTAAGAAGTCAGTACAGCAAAAAAAAAAAAAAACATACAAATAAAAAAATACTACTCTTTACATTGAGCAAGTTAAGACCTGTTCACACTATGTACAATAACTAAAAAGATAACCAAGAAGTTTAAAAAAAACTGCTCTCACTCTAAAAGAATAGTAGACTCCACACCAGAATAAGTTAGAATAAGTTGACATCTACTTGCAAAGTTGCTTATAGTCAGTAGAATGTCTGGAAGACCATCACAATAAAGAGTTAGCAGATATTAAGCAGTTACCAAAATATTAATAGGTAAATACATTTATACATATTTATAAGCAGCTGGTGTTCTAAAGTGTTAAATTTTGCTAAACTTGCTTTTTCCATACATTCAGAATACTTTAAATTAGAACCTGACTCATGTTGGCAGAGCACCTTGTGACACCCACAAACTCATTGGGCCGTACAGGTTGTAAGCTCAGCCTGACGTAGGGCTTTGACAGAGACCATGTGGTTGCAGGAGGAAAAAAACCTCTTCCTGAACAAGCCTAACAGTGCTTATCTGTTTAAAGAGCCCAGCTGTGCTAATAGCATAATTCAATAGAGGAGCAGTCTACTTCACAGTGCCACAAAGTTGATCTGATTGAGTTTAACAGGAAATTAAAGGCAAGACTGGGCTCATGTTAGTTTTAGGCACATCACCAGAATAGGGTTTCAGCCGCCTGGTAGATAAGCACTTTAAGACACGCTGTAAAAGTATATGATGCCTTTTCTCTCGCAATAAAAGTATCGGGAGTACTAAACGTTTTCTTCCTTTTCAGCCTTTTCATTACTCAAACACTGATCAGCCCAAAAGCCGGGCCTAAAGCCATTATTCAATGTTTCTATGATGTGTCCTTTCACACTGGCTGCTTGTTTACCGGGAACTACAAGTTAATTGTAGCTCTACAGCAACAGATTAACCGAAGCGTTTGTCACGTTTTTTTTTCCCAGCGTCAAGATAAACGATCAGAGGTGTTCTAATGAAAAAGGACTTTGGTGGCCTGTGTGTCCGTCTGCGATGCAGACATGCCGATGAATTGGCATTGCGAATTCCATCTCCAAGGGCAGAGGAATAAATATCAGTTCCAGACTTCTTTCCTCCACGTCACCGCAGCCGCTACAGTCAAGCGATTGTTTTATTTTAAAGTCTTGACTGCAAGACAAGCTCCTATTTTAAATTAAACTTTCAAGGTCTCTGAGTCATTTATTTTTGTCAAAAGAGAGCCAGAATGAAATTCCGGGTAACAATAATAAATCCTCGGCGGACATAAATAAGTGACAATAACTTCTCTCTGTGTCCTACCACGACGCTCGCTGTTTGTTTGTTCGTGCGGCAGCATGAGGAAAATCCAAGACATCCAGATTCCTTTTCAAAGACTTAAGATGTGGAACAAATTCCGCTTGAAAGGGTTTGTGTCTTAGGTCCTTTGTCTAGGAATCTGCCGTCCTCAGGTAGGTGTGACTTAGATACATGTCCTAAGGGAAATGGCTTCTCTTCTGGCAGCTGCTGACCGCTCGGCTGTGACCGCTGGGGCTTGATTGAAAGATAAATAAACCAAGGTGTCCCTGTGGCTTGAGCTCAAGTGAAGAACTGTGGAATACTGGCTTTGCCAAAGACATCTTGCAATGCCCTGGAGAACACAGCACTGCATTGACTGAAAACAAAGATGCTATTAGCTAGCTTAGGCACTATCTTCTCTCCACACTACACCTCCCATGACACCGCACACTCCAGTCAGGCCTGCATTTTTACGCTTCTATATATTTATTTATTTTTGTTGCATTCCCTTTTTCTGCTTTTTCTAAGAAAAACACATCCGTAAAGGGATTATGTTGTTCTGTAGAAGTTAAATAATTATCAATGCTTATTCCCTTCTGATTAGCCGTGCACTCTCTTTTGCTCAAACGTAAACCGTATTATTAAACTGCATTTTTGGAAATCGAAAGGCTTGTTGGATTTCATCCAGCAGATAATGCTTTTCAAACAGGATAATAAAAAGATGACTGTTCATCTCAGGGTTCGCTTACCTAACTGAGTTAAAGGTATAGTTCACAAAGAATTGTATCCTCGTCATGTCTTTCCAAACCCATACAACTTCGAAAATAATGAATGAGAACTGGGACTGTCAAGCTCCAAAATGTCAAAATCGCACTACTAAAGTATCATGCAAGTAGTAGATATGACTTGTGCGTCGTATTTCAAGTCTTCTGAGCTTTATAGTGTGAGGAACAGGCCGATATCTACAAAAATCTAAGATAAGGTTCGGGCAGAAAATTACCAGTACATTTTCCTTTAAGTTTACAGACATTTCTTCAATCCTAAAACACAATACAATGCAAAGCATAATTAAAAATATGGGTAAAACACCTGTGGAAAAATCCCTTCATATTAGCACTGTTCTCTGTAAAAAAAAAAAAAAAAAAAAAAGAGCATAGGATTTGTTGTTATTTGTGAATTTCTTAGCAATTTCTGAGTGAAAATAGTTTCAAAGAGATGGCATACTGTATAACATATTAAATAAAATATTTTCTCTAATAATCTTTATTTAAAACTATGAAAAAACACTTTTACAGTGTGCATTGTGTCATGCTTTTATAACTTTCCTTAGAGTGTAAGTTATTCACTGATAATCTTGCCATCTGCCCATGTGTTCATGTGAGAGGTAGCGATGTCTGATATGAGGATGAATTGTTCTTTTCAGTTCTATCTTTTTAAAGAATTGGTTGATTCAGTTTATACAACAGGTCTGAATGATTTATTTACAAATCAGATCACTAGTCCAACTTACTGACTCATTGGTCCAGTCGCAACAGTTAACAGCTCATTGAAGGAGAAGATTAAGTGAAGAATTATTTTGAAGACTCTGGAATATTGAAGATATGAGCTTTTATATATTTTATACTTTTAGGATGCTTTGGCGACATTTTTGAAGCTTGAAAGTCAATCAGTCTCTATCCAACATGATTGCAAGGAGAACAGCATAATTCAGAACTTCTCTTTCAGTGTTTCAGGGAAAGTCAGACAGGTTTGGAATGACATGAGGGTGAGTAAATGATGACAAATTTTTCATTTTTGGGTGAACTAATCCTTTTTATCATTGTAGGCACAAAGAGAATTAAACCAAATGGTGAGATGCAAGAAAAACATGCATAAAACAAAGTGATGACTGACAATAAGGGTATTATCATGATGAACAAAATACAGTTACTGTCATATTTGGCTGCAGTAATCACACACAATTGTCAAAATAAAGCAAATCCCACTCTTAGTGTGTTGGACAAAGCTGACAGTATTGCTCTAAGGTGCCATATTCTCTTCCTTTCAGTCATGTGAACAAAAAAGTGGGTAGCACAGCAAATGCATTTTAAGGATTGCCAAAGCATGATCGACACTTGCATAGTCTACAGGCATCTTGACACCAATCATTTACATAAACATTGTGCGGCACACAACATTATTTTGCATCCTAGTTTAAGTATGTCTATTTATTGAATTATGCAAATTGATTCTAAAATATTCATCTTTTGTCTCTCGTCACACATGACAAATGGCAAGGAACAACAATGATCGTCAAAATGCAAACATCTGAGTCATTTATGAAACATGATAATGAGCGAATCCAGAGGGAAAACATATTTTCCGAAAGGGTGTGACAATGGAAACTGCGAGAGATGTTCACTGATGGTATGCGGGTGACACAGGGACACCGTTTACCAACATGTTACCTTGACATCATCATTATCAGTTTTCACAAGCATCTGTCCAGTAATAAATACTGACAAGATCACAATACTCGGTTTGTGAAGTATCAGGTAAAAAAAAATGGCCTGAATGTGCACCATTTCATCTTGACCAGTTGATGAGAGTATTAGTGATTATTGACTTTTGATTTTGCCCTTCCTCCCTTAAAATCAAGCGTAGCGTTAGTTCTGGCAGGTCACGTTAGTCAAGCTCGCATCAACTGATCCCCATCTACCTATAGGAATACGACACCTATCTAAGCATCCATATATAAGGTCCCTCAGTATTATCAGCAGTTTTCGCATTGCTCAATAGCTAATTGGTCTCCTCCATCCCCAGCTCCTCCTCTGTCAGTCAGGATTTAGCCTTCTGATTATCCTTTGAATCAGACTAATTTTAAAAGGTGTACATGAAATTATTGAACTTTAACGATATCTGCAATACATTTATGTTTGTTCTGTTCTGTTTACCATGGGGGGTTATCGCTGCTCTCCCTGCTCTCATCCATGCTAGGCTGCATGGATGCACAGGGAGTTCTTGCCCAGAACAGAACCATACCACCAATCAAAACTGTATGCTAATTGTCAATCATCTTTGACGATAGTGGTCCTGACAGAAGTAACAGTTGTGTTTTTGATTTAAAGAAAATGACACTTCATTACAGATCATTACAACATTTAAGGTGCACATTTTGTAAATGTCATTTATATTTGAGGAAATTCAACCTAGTTTGCTATCAACTAAGACTAATGGTACGTCCAAAATCACATACTGTCTACTGTCTAGGTAATACACTTGAATTTGAACTTATTTCGAGATCGTTAAAAAAGTGAATTCTATATGAATAAGGATAAAATGAACGAAATTCAGACATCCGCCGTGTGACCTACCAGCATCAGGTGCGTCGCTTCACTGCCATTCATAAATCCTCTACCATGGCCTCATGGGAAAGTAAAGTGTCCATCGACTGCGTACTTCGGAATCCGGGTGGAAGTAATAAGTCATCCGGGAACTTTTCGCCTACTGTTTTCCGAATACCATGAATTCGGACATAATACTTTTTTGTGTACTGTTTTTCACATACTATAGGGAAGTATTTGATTTTGGATGCCGTAAAATACAGTAAAAACAGTAATACTGTGAAATAGAATTACAATTTAAAACTATTTTCTATTTTGATATATTTGTAATTTGATATAATATGTAATTTATCCATGTGATGGCAAAGCTGAATTTTAAATGTCACACGATTCTTCAGAAATAATTTTAATATGTTCATTTAGTGCTCAAGAAACATGTCTTATTGTTAGTACAGTTAAAAAGGGTTGTGCTGCTTAATATTTTGTAGAAACCATGAAACATTTTTTATTTATTTATTTATTTTTATTATTATTATTTTTTAATTCTTTGATAAATAGAAGGTTCAAAACTCTCCGTTTTTTTTTAAATCAATTTAATGCATTCTTGCTCAACAGAAATATTTATTTCTGACATCTAAATTCACTTTTTTTGGCATCTGTAATAATTATGTAATGCCATTAAATGTAATTATTTGAAATAATTAATTGGTATATCATGTAGTTAATTTGATTACAATTTTGAATCGATCAGCAGCCCTAGTTTTTGTTTTAACTCAGGTTTGTGTGTATGATGGCATTGTGAATAGCTGTGGTTTCAAGCCCAAATCCTCCTCAGTGTGTGGACACAGAAGTTTGAATCTTTTCATTGCGCTTAAAGTTTGAGTGCGTACGCAGTGCCAGTTTTCTACGGTTACCACTTCGCTCCCTCGCCCCTCTCTTTTTCAAAAATAAATCAAAGGGGGTATTAGGCAGCAGGGTTATCCCCGCCACTTTGCTGGAGGCTGCTGCTAATCTGTGCGTTTTGGAGAAACGAGGTTAGTTAAGCATTTTAATGGCCCTAGTCCTGTGGTAATTAGGCCTGGCCTAGAGTGAGCTCTACTTGAGCCACTTGGGCCCTGAAATCAAGCCAGGGAACTAATGCCCTCGCGCACACACAATGATCCTGAACTAATTCCCTGAGTAAACATTTTCTTTCCCTTCTCCTCATGGTGGCTTTCTCTTTAAAGTCCTCAAAGGGCCACTTCCTCTTTCTCTCTTCCCTTCTTCTCATCTTGCTCTCTCATCTTTCTCTGCCACCCGTCCCTCCCTCTGCTAATATTTTTAGAGGACAGTTTTTCTTCTCTAGGTCTGCTTTCTTTCTTTCTTTCTTTCTTTATTTCTTTCTTTCTTTCTTTTTTGCACATATCATTAGCATATAAAGGAGAAGGTTTAGAGTTATAGGTACTGTTTTTATGTACTGTTAGTGTCTTGATACATTTTTGGTTGGTAAATTTATTTATGAGCTGCTCATTTAATGTTTGGAATTAAAGACCATTTTTCTTATTATTGACTAATGATGGAATTCATTTAAATGTCCACTTCATCAAGCGCTCTTTTTGTTCCCTGGGTAGTAAAGTATTCCTGTACTTTACTGTTTTACTCGGTGAAAAAATGCTCCAAACTATTCATTCAGTGAATCAGTTGTCCAAATGACACAGACTGAACTTTCTTTCTTTCTTTTTTGCACATATCATCAGCATATAAAGGAGAAGGTTTAGAGTTATAGGTACTGTTTTTATGTACTGTTAGTGTCTTGATACATTTTTGGTTGGTAAATTTATTTATGAGCTGCTCATTTAATGTTTGGAATTAAAGACCATTTTTCTTATTATTGACTAATGATGGAATTCATTTAAATGTCCACTTCATCAAGCGCTCTTTTTGTTCCCTGGGTAGTAAAGTATTCCTGTACTTTACTGTTTTACTCGGTGAAAAAATGCTCCAAACTATTCATTCAGTGAATCAGTTGTCCAAATGACACAGACTGAATCATTAACTGATTCAGACAGTTTTGCCAAATGATTCACTGAAAAGACATTTCCGGTCTAATTTCTAAACAGTCTGCCGAACATACGGTATGCATAACTTGTTTGCTGAAACATTGCAATAAAATTGCTTTATTACTGCAAATCTATGTGATTTATAAAAGTTGTGATTCTACCACCTGTGAAATGTAGTTAAACTGTAACACTTTACGTTTAATTCACTTTCAGTTTAATTCTTGAACTAAAACTACTAAACCGTTAAAACGTTTGGGGGCAGTAAGAATTATAATTTTTTTTTTTTATATATATATTTTTGAAATTAAGCCTATTATGCTTACCAAGACTGCAATTATTTTTTATCAGAACATAGTAAAAATAGTAATATTGTGAAATATCATTATAATTTTAAATAAATTATATATATAAATATATATATGTATAAATGTGTTCTGTTTTCATGCTTTTTAACATGTATTCCTGTTTCAGTCGCCATTACTGATCATACTTTGGTGCTCAAGTAACATTTCTTATTATTATCAGTGTTAAAAATTGTGCTGCTTAATATTTTTGTGGAAACTATTTTTTTCCAGGATTTTTTGATGAACAAAGTCCAAAAGAACAACATTTATTTGAAATTGAATTATTTCATAACAAATGTAAAAGTCTTTGCTATCACTTTTGAACAATTTAAAGCATCCTTGTTAAAAACAAAAGAATGATTAATAAACAATTGACAGTAGTGTATTTATAAATGATCATTAACAGAAATGCTGTAAAAAGAGTTGTTTAGAGCTAGCTCAGTTCTAATGCCTTAACCAACTATTGTAAAATGCTAAACTAACAGCACTGCTAGAGATGCTATACTATTCAACGTATACTGTTATTTACCACGTAAGAACAACCACTGTAAAAAAAAAGATCAAATATATAAAGCACTATAAAAGGATAATGTTAAATGTTAAAATGTATACTAAATATGTTTTTTAAACCTCCATATGCTTTCAAGCACTCTTTCCATCTCACCTCTCTCTTTTCTTTGAGCATGTAAAGGGCCCCTGGGCCCGGGCTGCCATTGTGTCCTAACACAAAAGCAACACATCACATTTGAAGTGCCGCATATCTTCCTGGACTCATATTAGTCATACTCGGTTGATAAAAAAAAGAAATGACTTGCTTAATTAAACCGCTAACAATAACGAAAAAGATAAACAGGCCTCAGTGTTAAACATTCAAGAAGCTTCTACGCTCTGCTCCATGCTCTGTTTCACTTGCTTGTTCGGTGTGGTGCGAAAAAAAAAAAAATAGCAGTACACATGTCTGAATGTCAGATTAGACCGTAATAGACAGGGTCAGAGAGATCAAGGTATTAAACTCTATTGTTCTACAAATATCAGGTTTGGAGTGCGAATGCACAGGTAGTGCTGTGTTTTAGACAGGATCAGGGTGTCTGTGACAGTAGTGAAGTGACATGAGGACCCCGAGGTGTATGAGACACTGAAACGGGTTCAGCTTTTCCAGGAATAGGGTTTGTTTGGCTCACAGTCAGTGGCTTTGTCAGAGTCATCTTCATCTCTCCTCTCCGCGTGCTAAACGCTGCCCCAGGCCACTGTGTCAGGAGGTATTTATCTCCTCTGTGCACGTATATCTGACTGATGGCATATAATGTGTGCGTACAGGTCTCAGAGGACGATTCTTTTAGGGGACGTCGCATTTCTATGATTACCTTTACGGCCTCAGTACTTTCTGATTAATGCCACTTGCACTGTGACTCGCTATATAAATAAAATCTGCAAATAATGCTCCTTTGAATGTATGATGTCTATGTTATCGCATGGGCGCAGTATATCATTTAGGAATCCCGTTCATTATTTCTTTAATGTGTGTGCTGCAGTCTAATTTTTCACTACATTATAATTAGGAGATATTAATGGCCAAGAGTCAGTTTAGTTAACTTCCATAAATTTAGCTTAAGCTGTGCATGTCAGTGGAGCAGCAGTTGTCAGTGGTAGTTTAGGTTGATTCATCAAAGTATTTTAGGAGAAAGAACAAAACAGACATGGTGTTATAAATGTTTGTATGTTAAAAAGCCAAGTACTTATCTCGGTGTGTTAATAACTTATCCCGCATTCCGTACAAGTTAAGCTCAAGAAACAGCATTTGTGGCATTAAAACTAACTAACTAAATAAATAATAAACAGAAGAGGCTTGTTCCTCCTTTTTACATTTGTATATCGAAAACAAAGAGTGAAGCACTTACAATTAAAAGGAAATAGGGTACATCTGTAAACATTAAAATACCTAGTCCAGTTTTACTTCATTTCTTTGACAACATGGTCACACTTTATTTTACGGTCCAGTTCTCGCTATTAACAAACCATTAACTACAACTTTTGCCTGAATAAGCTGCTAATTTGCTGCTTGTTAATAGTTAGTAAGGTTGTTGTTAATTTTAGGTATTGGGTAGGATTAGGGATGTAGAATATGATCAAGCAGAATATGTGCTTTAAAAGTACTAAAAAACAGACAATATGTTAATAATAGGTATGCTAATAAGCAAGTAGTTAATAGTGATAATTGGTCCCTATACTAAAGTGTTACTGACAACATAATGTCTAAAACCCTAAAACGACCCTAAAATGATGGGAAGAAACTATACAGCTCAAATAGTACACGTTTTTAATAATAAGTATAACAGTAATAACAATTAATGGAAGTTCTTTTATAAAATTCATTAACATTTCTGCTTTTAAATCCTCTAAATAAAATTGACCTCATTTGCTTCCATTGTAAGTGTTTCACTGTAACCTCAAATGTTCTTTTTTTTAAAGAAAAATCCATTTTATATTTTAAAAAGTGCATATGTATGTATATTATTTGAGAAAATCAACATTATATCACAAATGGTTGAACCCAGAATAATTCGAAAAATGAGAAAACTCTAAAACATAAGCCTTACAGTATGTATAAAAACCAATTTATACTTTAAAATAAATAAAATACAGTTATGTAAGTGCATTACACTTCATTTTATTATCTCTTACAGCGTTTAGCAAAATAATGGCAGGACTTTTTTGTTTGATCTGTATCAGTCTGTCTTGCCTTATTAGCATGAACTTTTAAAACTTGAGGTCAAAGGAAATGTGTGTGTGTGTGTGTGTGTGAATAATTTCAAAACGGAGAAACATATTTTGATATTTGAGAGAATGTGTCATTGCTATTCTTTGCTAATAGCCATTAACTTGTGTCAGTGGTTGATGTGAAATATCTGGTTAGTCTAAACTGTGTGAGTGTGTGGGACTGTGTCTCATTCTGGTAAGAGAGGGTCAGTGGTAGGACTGATGGTCGGGCAGATATGTGTGTGTGTGTGTGTGTGTGTGTGTTTGTGTCTGTGGGGGTTGACTGAGGCTGGGAGGCTGAGGTGGAATTGATGGATAAGGTTAGCCAAGCTATCAGACAGAAACATCACAATCAAGCCGTCAGCTCAATGCCTCCCTCTCCCTGCTCTCTTCCTCTCTTTGATAAACACAGGAATAGGATTACAATTTGGACAGGTCCTGGGGCAACAGGAAAGGACTGCCCAATCTTTCAGCCCACACCAAACACGCATCACACAGCAAAACAGCTCAAAGAAACACCTTCTCCTAACACTTACACACAACGGGCTCAGTGTGTGTGTGTGTGTGTGGGTCAGGTTTTGCCTGGACCAAGTGTCCCCACAAGGATACTAAAACCTGCAATCACATACATTGCGAAGGCTAGTGAACGCTCCCCATGAGGAAAATGGCTTATATACTAAAAGTCTGTATACAAATCTACGGATGTAAAAAGGTTTTTGTGAGGGTTAATTTTAAGATAAAGTAGCTTTAGAGGATTAAAAATATCATTAATTTTGTATAAAAACAATAGCAGTCAAAGGAAAGTTCATATGATATAAAAACTCACAGTTCATGAATAAAAAAAACAAAACAGATATGTTTTACATAATTATAGCTTTAAATTATATAACTATATATTTTGTTTGCAATTTAATAAAATGAATTTTTATATATAAAATGTATATAGAAATTAGATTTATTTATTAATTAATTACTTTACGCTGCGATTCAAAAGCTTGGCCTCAGATTTTTTTTTTATTAGATCTTTTTTTTTTATAGATTGGTTAGTGTTTGGTTTTTTTTAGATTAGATTTTTTTATTTATTTATTTTTTGTAGTTTTTCTTAAGCAAGAATTCATTAAATTGTTCAAAGTAAAAGTAAAGACGTCTAATTAATCAAAAATCCTGAAATCTCAGTTTCCACTAAAATATTAAGCAGTACAATTGTTTTGAACAATGCTTATAATAACAAATGTTTTAATGAGCACCAAATCATCATATTAGAATGATTTGTGAAGGATTAAAGACCACTGCTGAACATTCAGCTCTTGTTTTAAAAATATATTAAAATAGAAAACAAATATTTTACATTTTAATAATATTTTATAATATCACTGTTTTGCTGTGTGTTTGATCAAATAAATTAGTCTTGGTGAGCATTATTTCTTCTTTCAAAAACACTGACAAAAAAAACCACTTACCCCAAATCTTTGAATAATAGTATATTTATCTATGCAGTCATGTGAGTGAATTCTGTATGAACAGGCTAATAATTATTTAAAAACTGGTTAATTGACCATGAATAATTAGATGTAATTAATTGACTCTGCATACAAAAAAGAAAAAGACCATGAACTTTATGCAACTTGTGTCAGATGAGAGATGATTAAAAAATGTTGTTGACTCATTTTGAGAGTCTACTTCTGCCCAAAAATAATTCTGATGATTTATAATTTAATGTTAACACAAAAGGGCCTGTGTACATTCAGCACAAAAGCGCTCCCCTGACAAGCCCACAGAGGATGTTCTGTAAACTGTTCCAAACCAGTGGAGGAAAATCAAAATAATGTTTGGAGACCAACGGGGCAGCAGGCCAATTAAGATGTATTAATTAAGGAGGAGGTGTGAGAGTTAATTTCTCCAAGCTTGATGCTCTGCCATTTTTCCCTCTTTTATCTCATTATCTGCAATAAAGAGGAAACTCTCACTGTGACCTAGAGAGAGAGAAATATTTCTTTATTCTCTCGCTCTGTGAATCGGTATTCAAGTGAACGCTTGGGCGAACAGAAATTACCGTTCTGCCTGCTCTCTCTGGCAGCTCTACCTGCTCTATATGAAACGGATGGACGGATGGCAGTGTGACCCGCTTTTCTTTTTTCTCTCATTTACATGTGCATATATTCCCTTTCTCTCTCTACAATTGCCCCGGGAAACTTCTATTATCCCCGTGCTGTTTCATCGACCCTGATTCTTACTTGCCCTTTCTATACTGCTCTTGGTTTTTCTTCACTCTCTTTCTCTCTGTTTCTTCTTCTGTCCCTCTGTTACTTAAATAGCTTAGAGTCAAATGGCAAAATGATGAAATGTATAATCAGTGATAATGAATGATAGTTGGTTATATTACTTTCACAGACCAAAAAAAAAGTCCTACACACAAGTCTCCCATAAAAGTGGTCCATATAATAAGTTTACTGAAGTTTTCTGAAGCCATTTAATAGAAATTATTATAGTAATTAATATGGCAGGGCTGATCAAAGCTATTCATATATGGATTCAGAAGACTTTGAATATAGCAAACCAGTCATATAGACTGCTTTTATGGAGCTTGAAAAATTGGGTCACTTGAATTTTGTCATAAAGGTGAATAAATAATGATCTGGTTTGCAGTATTGCTTTAATTGATCAAATATTGTAATTTGACAAAAAGACATGAATGTGACAGTTATATACAGAATAAAATGAAAGATGAACTGAGGTCTAAATTGTCCTTGTATAGCCTATAGTTTAGTAATTAAGGGTTAATAGAAAATGTACTTAATTAAGTGCAGTGATCCTCTCTGTGTTTTCAATTAGGCTTTAATTATCACTATATTCCTCGCTTTAGGTAATCACTGCCATGTTGTGTCTTTGTTTCTGAGGTATTAAAGACTTGCTTGGCAAAGGGAAGTTGGAGCTTGCTTTGTGTCTTTCTCTGTCTCTCTTTCTCCATCATCTGCAAATGGGATCATAGCACTGCAAGGAGGAAAAGTGGCAGAGATTAGAATACTGTGTGGTAAGAGCATCTGTACAAAAACATGGCAAAATCTGGGCCGTTTACCATTAACCTCTGAGCAGACTTGCTGAAACGGTTCCATGTTGTGTTCTTTTGTGAACTCAACTACTGCACTCCCTCCCCCCGTCCGCTCGCTGTCTACTGTGTGTCGTCCAACGCGGGGCCAGCCAGGGTTCTTGCCGCGAGACCGTGCGAGAAAAAAGGCATCGCCATCCCCTGCCAAAGTAGGCAAGCCAAGGAAATGCCTCCTACTGAAGGAGAGTCTGGCCCAATTGGATGACATCCCCTAGTATGTAATTCCCTGAGTGTGTTTGGCACTACCAGGGCTCGACTCAATCAGGTGTTTGAGGCCTGAAGGAGGCCCAGCTCATTATCATGCCAGAGTATAGAAGGAATTCCTCCACAGGGGATGAGAAAGAACAGGCTTTCTTTGATATGGCCATTCCCACTTGGATGGTAGCACAGAAATAGATGGCATCAGATCAGTACAGTCATTCATCATGGCTACTCTACTAGTCCGATCCTCCTTCACCTCTGCCACTGGTGAGGGATTCAAAGACAGACACTAGAGTTCCCGCTCACGCTGCAACTTAACGGTGAAAGATAAGACCCACAAGAGCAAGTCGTCCATGTTAATGCAATGTTTTTGGAACACACCATTAGTTTTGAGCTATTTCTTGTTACGTCAGCCCAGTTCTGAATATAAGATTCATTGCAGGTATTAATCAGGATGCAGAATTGCATGTTGAGCGTTTTGAGTTTTGAAAAACTATAGGCCTTTTGGAGTAGACACATTTGTTTGAATTTTAGTTTTGAAATTTCCTTTTTATTCAAGTTCCAAGTCAACTTCCTGAGAGGTGTGACTACCTAAATTCGATTTCCGTGAAATGAAAGGGAACCAGTTCTTCAATTCCAAACACTGCTGGCCACAGTTGGACCGTTAATACAGGAGAATGTTTCTCTAGCGCAAGGTAACAGTGTTATCGCTGCGGCGGGAGGCAGCAGTGCGTGTGTAACCTCTGTTCTTTACATCAGGACGTTCAGAGACCACAGGTATGCACAAGAGAGTATAAACACTCCAATCGCCCTCCAACCACAACTTCTGTCTGGCCTTATCTGGAAGCAGGGCCTCACTCCCTTCTCCAACGGAGAGACAGACAGAGCCCTGCATTTAACAAGAGACTTTTGGCTCCCACGTCCCCTGCAATTGCACTTGAATTGTTCTGGTCTGTCTGAGCAACGTGTAGAAGGTCTGGCTGAGTTGGGCACTGACATTTCCCCGTGTGCTGTTTTAATGATTGGGGTGAGGAGTGCTTACAGGGTCTCTTTTCAGGGAGCAGCATGCTCTTCAGATAAGCTGACATGGCATGCTTTAGGAAGCACCCTTACACAGAGGATAAGACAAGAGCAGGAGATATGCTAAGCGAGGGGAAGCTGGCCGGGGATGATCTATTGTTTGGTGAGCATTGGGAGATTAACGTACGCGGCTGCGGGTGCTTTATCTGCCTGTGAAACTCGCCGTCAGCTCACCTTTATCCAACAATGACAAATACAGAGTGGACAACTCTTCCTCTGCGAGCACCGCTGTATTTATGCCAGGTGCTACATAATCCCACACGTCAGCATCTCAAAAGTTCCCCCAACGGAAAGAAAAGATGCTGAAAAGAGTCAAGAGATGGTCCACAACGGGTAAATGGACAGCAAGGGAGGAGAACGCCGATGGAGAGGATGGTTCAAGAAGAGAGTGAGAGAAAAGAAGAGACATGGGAATAAAAAAGATAAACAGTTTGACCTCGCAATTTTGCCAATTTCTACTGGCCACCGTTCCTTCTCACCCCTCTCCTCTCCTTTCTTGCCCTCAGCCCTGTGTGGGACCAATCCTTTTTGGAGGGATAAATAGCATTGCTGTGCTTTAATAGCCCCAGTCCCAAACAGCCGGCCAGGATAAATAAAAGGAACTTTACCCATTTATCTCTTGGAGAAAGGAGTTCCTATTAGGGTCCCCATAGCCACAGGGTCTTTCCCTCCGTGTCTGCTCAGCTCTAATATCTCCACAAAGTTTCCTAAGGGTGCCTTCCACCAGCCGTTGCTAAGTGGTCTTAGCCGGCTGCGATAGGCCCGTGTGCTGAGCAGGTTCTTGAGATAGGGACTCTCCGGTGGCGCGGCTCCTCTCCCAGGTCTCTCTCTGGCAAAAAGCTAAAGAAAGGGAATAAAAAGGGTTGGGAGAGAATGAAAAAGAGGCAGGAGGGAATTGACACAGAGCTTGGCTACACGCCAGCGCCGGCCTCCTTGCGTTTAACGTACGAGCGGGGATTTATTTAAACAGTGAGAAGAGAGGACAGCTTCACAGTGCCAGATTAATTCCGCTTTTTTTATTCAGAAAATAAAAGAGACTTTGAATTATTAAGAGATAGCGGGATTAGGAGCCTCTCTTTCCAACCCCAATCTACGCTCCTTTTAATTTCCACTTCATTAGAATTCTTTTTGAAGTATTTTAATGTGGACAAAGGGAGAGAAAGAGAGAGAAAGCACAAAATATTAAATATCAGTTAAACTGTATTAAACATAAGCCAGGGCCTCTATTCCACCCCCTTCTTTTTTCACAGTCATAGTGATCCTTCCCTCTTGCTTCTCAATTATCAACTTTTATTGTAGGTTCAGCCAAGTGCAGAGCGGGAGATTTTTCAAATGAAACGGCTTTGGTCTATTCATGCGGAGGGCTCCAGAGCTGGGGGTGCTTCTTGCTCCCGCTCAAGTCCCCTCAAATGTGTCAGCCGGGCCTGGCGTCAAGCAGCTCGATCATATAGCATTGAATTTCAGGGATGAGGTCGACGTCCGGTTCAAAAGGTCATGCCGCAGAGTGCTCTACCAGTAGCAGTATTTTATTTGGACAAAACAGTTGCTTCCCTCATCAAAACGAGGCAGTACTGTAAAAGAAAGCAGTCGGGAGGTGCGAATGTCACCGATTGTGCTCCGTTGAAAGATGGCAGCCAGTACACAAACAGTTTGATGGCAATGGCTTATTTTTTCCTTTCTTTTTTTGTTCTAAGCGGTTTTGGGATCGTTGCTTTTCTTCGCTCTGGTCCTCACACGATTGGCGATATCAGTGGCGTGGGCTGTATGCCCTCTCCAGCTCTCAGCAGAGGCTAAAATGTGATTGTGGTGGAGGATTCTCTCTCTGTCAGGCGACCGGCTCCTAATCTCTGCCAGGCTTTGTGTGGAGGGATTACCGCTAAAAGTGTTAGCGCATATTTACAACTTCTCCAGTAAACTCACAACAGCCTCTCCTGTTGAAGGAGCCCAGCCACCGCGGCTAAGCCACGTTTAGCATATGTAATCAAGGCCTTTTAAACAACTATATATGTGTGTGTATTTAGTCTCATAGAAATGAGCACTGTTTGACCTGCCAGTTTAAATACTGATTTGCTGGAAACACTGGATTACCTGTGTAAACTAAAGATGAGTGTGTTTGCTTTGTGTAATTTGCACCTCTCATGGGGATCTCAAGGGATGGAGTGTTGATCGTGGCGCTTGACTGCTTAATTGCCCCAACATGTTTAGCAGTATGGCTTAGATTTTTTGATGTGTGTTCTGCTCTTAATAGTCAATATTGAATAACATATTATTAAAAAATAATGTAAATCAAAAACCTTCAACTTTCAAGTTCTTACTTTTTGTGTTCATGTGGGTGTCATATGGTTTTGAACATTTTCAAGAAAAGATTAAATATTTAATGACTCGAAAAATGTCATGTGGTGTAACCATTGAGTAAAAAAGTAACAACATCTTCCTTATATCTTGACTACATGTTAGTGTGCACACCTTAATCATTATTTTCAATATATATATATATATATTCAATCACACATCATTCATTATTAATTCAGTAAATATTGTTATTTCTTTTAAAGAGTCACACCATATGATTAGCCTTGCTCTGTCGTACAAATGTCAAATTATTGTATATTTTAGGAGATTTACTGACGTTGACCGCTCTGAGGCTCTGCTCATTTCTTGTTTTATTTTATTTTATTTTATTTTTAATTACATTTTTTATGTATATTTGTTTGACCACATCACTTTGATTTTTTTTTTTTAATAAATTTTTTCAAACATTAATAGCGAAGCAGTATTGATACTGTACATTTTTGTTGTTCTTGTTGTTATTAAAATAAGTTTTTTTAAGAATTTAATTATTTTAATAAGATTATACTTTTTTTCTACATTGTTTTCAGGAAAGTTGTATCACCCTAACACTTTGCTCATCAAAAAAATGTAAACATGCTCATCATAGAAAAGTTGACAAATTATTGTATTTTTTATTTATTTTTTCTAAACTAGGACAAAAATGGGTTTCATTGATCCAAGAAACATTAGATGTTGTAGTGCAATATGTTGAGTTTACAGACACTCTTCATTACTAGAGCTTTCTTTTCCCTCTCATTCTCCCTCTCCCGCATTCTCTCCCCCTATAAATACAAGCTTTTGTCAGCAATAGTGTAGTTAGTCTATAATGTGGTTTGTGGAGTCAAACCACAAGTGTCTTCTTTCAAAAACTAATGCGAACAAAATGAAGAGCACTGGGCATCCATGCCGTTGGCCTCTCACTAGCATCTGCTCCTTATCAGTAGATCAGGACGCTGCCATGTGATTTAAAGCCTGACGAGGTGGCCCTTGTGTCTGTCTGTTGTTATTGAAATAAAGCTGGGGACCCGTCGCCCCTCTGTACCCCCCACCTAACCCAAACAAGTGTATCTGCAGAAACACACTGACTTGTTATGGTAATGACCAGTGTGTGTGCTTTGTGTATGCGTTGGGTTCGTTTGGGTTTGTGATCTACCCCCCAGAGTATTTTGGGAGCCTGGTCCCATTTGATGTACACTCTGAAAATCTGTATGGCCCAAGGGGACAGCGCTAAACATGCTAAGAATGCTAGCAGTATGAAGCTTGACCTTTTTGCACTTGTCTAGCTGATGGAAAAAGGAAGAAGAACAATGGAATGGAACACATACAGACTTTTATACAGTAAATGTTTGTTTTTACAACTTAAGTTGAAAAAAACAACACCTATTTTTCAACTATTGGCCACTCAATGTACTGTATCTCTAGGTCATATGAGCTCTGCGGTGACAATTGTGCATTTTTATGCATTAGGCTGATGATGTTCAAACTATATTTATATGTGTGATATGTGTGTGTGTGTGTGTGTGTGTGTGTGTGTAGTGTGTGTACAAGAAGGAATTTGAATTTCATCCACACACAAACTATTATGTCAGACGGTCTTATGGCATTTCTAAGATCTTATTTTATTCGTCACAGAAATGTTGGCCACAAACTGACAACCATTGCCTCAGTCCTAAATGGGAAGTCATCCAATATTTGATGCGATCAACAACCTGCAGAGGGGGGAAAAAAGTGTCATCTGCCTGACGAGCGAAAATCCAAGGCACGTAATCTTGTGACGGGTGTGCTCAGAAAAATAGATTTGTAAATAGGGAAAAAATGGAGGCTTTCCTGACTGAGATGGTTTTAAAGTCTGATTCAGTGATGCAAGCAGCAGGACTGCTAATCCCTGACCCACAATTAAAATAATGGAGTACTGGAGTAGCTACCCCTGGAGCCCCCCCAAAAACCCTACACTAAACAGTATATTAAGATGGTTAGCAAGGAAGAGAAAGTGAGTGAGAGAGAGAGAGAGAGAACAATGTCAAACTATCTGTTAAAAAGAGAATACCTGATAAACATCATCTATTTAAACAAACCTAATGCTTGACTGCTTGTTGTGGGATGCATTGCATACATAAAATATGTTCCGTCACTGATATTGGGCCTTATCAGAGGGGAGAGAGGCAGAGGTGGGCTGGGGGAGCCTGGGTGGGAGCGCTGGGCTGTTGTGGAGAATGATTGGGGCCCCAGAGCTGGAGATGCTCGGCTGATAACATCAGTCCGTCTGTCTGTCAGCCTCCGAGGCAGGGGGTGACAGAAGAGAGAGAGCGAGAGAGAAAAATGCAATGAAAAAGATAAATTGATAGAAAGAAAACATGTGAAAGGGAGAGGAAGTGCTTGGACGTCTGGTTCAAGTGAATATGGAAAGCCTCCTCTAAGGTTCTGCGCCTTGAGATGGATAGAAGGAACTGCCTCACCCCTCACAGGCAAGAGCAGGGGGCCTGGATTCTCCCAAAGGAACACTGTCCAATGCTGGGTGCGTGCCGCTCCTAGAGTGGCTGTCTACATACAGAAGGGATTCAAGCGTGGATCAAGGGAGCATAGTCACAAAGATGGAGTATAATGGGCCGGGTGATGTTGAATGATGTCGAATTGTCTTTGCTTTCAAAGGCTGTGCCTTTATTGAGCTGACCTTCTTTTTATGGAAGTGGCCGCAGCACTGCACTTCCAGCACCTGATGAATTGCCAGGTAGAGAGGCCTTTTGTAGGAGCCAAGGCTGAGAGATTCAGACGAGATGACCGACAGACACCTCAGCCCAACCATGACCCCACTACAAAACATGAGTCTCCCTGTGTGAGGGAGAATCAGGGTTCCTGGTGTACAATAACTTGTTGTAACCATCTGTGTGTCCTTTAGAGCTGTGGTCCTCAGCTGGCTTTACTTCACAACATTGGACATAGAGTGATGACCGAATGTAGTTTCAAAGGGGTTTGGAAAGTTTGTGTAGAAACATAAAAACAAAACAAAAAAACAACTATCTATCTATGCAGATTGTTATATATATATATACTGTTAAAAACTAGCAGAATGAAATGGTAATTTTTATCAAATTTGGCAGATGTGGATTTTAAAAATATGTTAAAGGGTTAGTTCACCCAAAAATGAAAATTACCCCATGATTTACTTACCCTCAAGCCATCCTAGATGTATATGACTTTCTTCTTTCAGACGAATACAATCAGAGTTATATTGAATAATGTTCAGGCTAATCCATGCTTTATAATGGGAGTGGATGGTAGCCCAAAATTTGAAGTCCAAAAAACTGCACCCATCCATTATAAAAGAAGTCCACACGGCTCCGTGGGGTTAATAAAGGACTTCCGAAGCGAAGCGATGCATTTGTGTAAGAAAAATATCCATATTTATACCTTTATAAACCTTAATCTCTAACTTCTGCTAACTGTCGTACGCGCGTTCACGAGAGAGTGGCGACCAGCGGATGATGTAGGTGTAGCATAAACTAGTTTTGTTTACAGCAAAGGAAAATCAGTGTCCTCTTGGCTTATATTGAAATCCTCCGACATTTTACTTTACAAATCCTCATTTTGTACTACTAATTCGTGACCGGTGTTTTGCTTTGCTCTCTCCTCTGCGCTTCCACGCTCGTCACTTCCGCGTTCGTCACCGCGTTTGCCTACTTCCTACGTTATCCGCTGACAGCACTCTCTCATGAATGTGCGTACGACAGTTAGCGGAAGCTAGGGATTAAGATTCATTAAGTTGTAAATATGGATATTTTTCTTACAGAAACGCATCGTGTCGCTTCAGAAGGCCTTTATTAACCCCCCGGAGCCGTGTGGACTTCTTTTTATAATGGATTGGTTAAATGTTTTGGAATTCAAATTTTGGGCTACCATCCACTCCCATTATAAAGCTTGGAAGTTTTGTAATATAACTCCGATTGTATTCGTCTGAAAGAAGAGTGTCATATACACCTAGGATGGCTTGAGGGTGAGTAAATCATGGGGTAATTGTCATTTTTGGGTGAACTATCCCTTTAAGTAAACACATTAATGCCCTCAAAAAATATTTTGTGATTTTTTTCTCTCAATTTTTGCAGACCCTCCATGGCACCCCTTTGCATCCCCTTGGCATAAACAACAGCAAGATGTGATTGATAGTTTTTAAATTTTGATGGCTGCAAGTGAATCTGCATTTAATGTAGTTTAGTGTGGCTAGTGACAGATACATTTGGCAAAAACAGAGTACAGCATAATCTTTGACATAAACATCAGGATATATGGGAAGTGTAGATGTTGCTACACTATGGAAGATACAATTATGTAGCTGTATCTTATTTTTCTATAGCTTTATTTTATTTATTTTTTTTCTGCTTATTTTTTCTCTGAACATACGATGATCCACATTTGGTTCTTGACCCACCAGTTTAGATCCATGACTCTAGAATGCCCCAGAAATGTAAAATATGTCTTGGGTTTTCTGTCTTTGTGTGTGCAAATAGGTGTGTTGGAAAGTGTTTAGTTACTGTGGTGTCTTGCACCTGGACTCCATAAGGCAGACATAAACAGGATTATCAGCAAGAAGAAGCTGACTGTATGTGTGTGCGATTCAAGGTTCTGCGGAGCTGAAAAATTCCATTTGTCAGATCACTGGCTTCCATGAATACTTAAGAAAGGGAAAATACACTGCCGCCTATCATAGACTAATTAGACTTGTTAAGACATGGACCCCATATGACTTGAATATCCACTATATAAACATCACATGTGGATTTTTGTTCCTTTTTGAACAGCGAAGTGGCTATAATCATCTTTTGAGGACTGAGTGTT
>NW_015542493.1:1012872-1015123 GCF_001515605.1 Sinocyclocheilus anshuiensis
GTCAGTGTCGTTTGACTTCACAGTCTGCTAATCACTGAGGTTACTGGGCAGGAATGGTTTGTCGTTTGACTCGTTTCCCTTTAAATTCATCTGACCTCTGTTCAGGAACTCGGTGTGAGCTACACCGCGATACAAATCACTAATCTGACGGGCTAACTGATAAGATGAAGCTTAAACTACAGCGGTGACAGGCAAATTATCATTACGAGACAGTTGGAATAATTATTCGAGTGCTGGATTCTCTGTATGACACAATACCAGACCTCTGATCACCCGAAGTAAAGGCAGGAGGTTTGTTGTGTTGTCCATCGTGTTGCCCATTCTCGCCTTATCCTGTTGCAAGACACCTTCCTCTGAATGGAGAACTGCCATGTACTCATAACCCCTCAGAAGGAAGATGAAGCAGGCCAGAGAGGAAACAATTTCATTGTTCACTGATATCTTTAATTGTGACGGGAGAGGGGATTATGTAGATTTTGGTAAGCCCTACTGACAAGAAATGTTTGAAAGCAAATGGCCCATAGAGCAGGAATGTGTATGTGTGTTCGGGTGTGTTTAGAAGAACATCTCTTCCCTATAATAGGGTAATCCCAGAGCCAGGGGATCCCTTCTTCTTCTTCTTACCAAAAAGCAAGAGAGGAGGGGATTGTAGTGGAGATGATGAGTTGTTGGCTATATCGGCCTAGAGTTAAACTTGACTCAAGTGTTATTGTTGACCTGCGCAGACTGTGGCAACAGGACGTGATGCTGTGCTCTAGGGCTTCTCTAATACACAGTTAATTATAAATAACTATTAATATTACGTTCAAAATGTTAGCGGTACATGACCTCAAACACCCTACATGAATGCATAAGGATGCCAAAATAACCCATATTGGATTCAGTTGTTTTATTCACAGAAAAAGCATCCTTTTTCATCATAATTAAATCATTTAAGAGTATACAAATGCTTTATTTTAAAAATGTTAACTTTCAATATACACTACCGTTCAAAAGTCAGTAGGATTTCTTTTTTGGAGACAAATCTGTAATGCGGACCAGGGCATTTGATCAAAAATACTTTAAATCAGTAATATTGTGAAGTAATAATAAGTGTTTTGTATTTCAACATATTTTGAACTGTGATTTATTTGTTAAAGGTGAATTTTCAGCAGCCATTACTCCAATCCTATCTTAACATGGTCTTTCAAAAATCATTCTAATATGCTGATTTGGTGCTCAAAAAACATGTCTTCTTAATTATCAGTACTACTTAACATTTGTGCGTAAACTGTGATACATTCAGAATCCTTTGATGAATAGAAAGTAAAAAAAAAAGCATTTATTTAAAATAGAAATATTATAACTATAATTACATTATAACTGTCCTTAAAATTTTATGCATCCTTGCTCAATAAAAGTACAATACAATACAAGTAAAAATCTTACTTTTGACATTTGGATGCATCATCGCAGTCTTTTGATTCAAAAGAAACTTTACATCTATGTATGAAATCACTTTTATTTTATGAAGATAAAAAACGAGCAAATAAGTAAATAAATAAATAAACAGTTTACAAATACAATTAAAAAAACAAAAAAACAATTGAAATGATGAAAAATCAGAAAGCAAAATTTTTATTTTTTCATTGAGTGTCAAAGAATGAAATATTATTTTATGACAAATTGTTTTCACAAAAATACCATAGTGAGTGAGAATTCTATAGAAATGCAAATGGGCCATTTTGACACCTTTTACAAAGACAGGTATAGTTGCTGGGTTTTGCTGGATCAGTATGTTAAACCTGTTGACAGAGTGATCTAGGCTTTTAGTTTGCATGCACTTTAAAAATTAAATCAGACTAGAATAATAATTAGACTTTTTAAAATGTCATCTGGGTCAATATCACTGTAGGGTGCCTTTTGGCATCCTGTACATAAATAACTCATTCGCCATGATAACTTAACATAAAAATGACTAAAGGGTGTGTTATATTAGGCTAAGTTTTTATATTCATAACAAAAGCATTTCTTGGCTCTTTAGGTATATTTTCCAGAATCGACTCTCTCTTTTGAGAGACAATATGTTTATCATGCACTTTTTTGATTAACAACTTTGCAGATTGTTTTCATTTAAGGATAGCTACGTTATAAACTGCAAAAGAGACATTTATCAAAAACCCATATGACCTGCTCTTTAAGGAAAGGCCATCCACTTTAGTGACATCAGGACAACAGATTTTTTGTCTCTTCAGTGGCGGGGATTTCATCG
>NW_015542493.1:1015306-1023930 GCF_001515605.1 Sinocyclocheilus anshuiensis
GGTGACTTTTCAATTGACAAATTTTCGTCTGAGTTTGCTTACTTGCTTTGCCAAAGCTTAACATGTCCACCCTGTCAGCATAAAATATGCCAGAAGTAATTAGAATACAGTATTTTAAAAATATGTAAGTTTAGATATACCAAATTCTCTTCAACAACCAGACTAAATATTTAACTAGTCGTAGTTTGTTGTAGGCTAATATGCTAATTGAAGCTCAAAATGTCCACCCTGTTGTTGTTCCAAAATGTCCACTTGACTCGATAGAGTGGACATACACATGAGAGTGGACATAGCATTCATTTGTAATTATTATAGCTAAAAACTAAAATGAACACAATGTGGTTGAGGATGTAATTTTATTATTTATTATTATTATATTATTTTTTTCGAAGTTGAATAAATGTTTCATTTTCATATTTTGTCGTGCTTTGTGTGTTCTGCATTATGTGTCCACCCCGTCATGTGCTGGTCCACCCTGTCATCTTGATATTTTACAATAATATTTTAAATAATAATTCAATCATAGTGTCTACTATTTATGACATGACATAAAGCGAATGGGAAATTAAAAACAACATTTTTGAGTATTGTAAGGGTTGAAAGGCACTCTATGGTGATATTGACCCATCTAAACCTTTAGTTTGACTTTAAGTATGTCTGCAGATCAGTGATTTTAGCTCAGCTTTATCCAGCATGTACAATACACATGTTATCCAGACCACAAGTGGCATCAGCATTATGAGCATGCTCTAAAAGACAGAATTGACGTGTATTCAGTCCTTCAAATATTCAGTTACACATGTCGTGTATACCTGGACAGATGACTATGATGATATAGCTCAACTACACAATAACCCACTGACTGGCTTTATCAATAAACACTATATGGTATAGATACTCTCAAGAATGTCGGATGAGGCCCTAAAGCAAAGTGTATAATTTTCCAAGCAATCCTGAAGACCTTGATTAGTTCAGGTGTGTTTGATTAGAACTGGAGTTCCAGGAGCAGGGTTGAACATCCTTGGACCTGTACCCTCTGTCTTTAAGTCCGCTTGAGTCTCTGAAGACGTCTCATCCTATTTAAAGATGAGGGTAACTGCATTGAGCATGGCAGTCCTTTTCTGAGGTGTTTTCTGTGCATTCAATGCACTTTCATTGGGATGTATTCATACATATACATTTCGAAGGCTATATGTCATCACTGTATGGCTTATACACTGCTTGGTATGATCTGATGGCAGAGGTCAATCTCTTGTGATTTCTGTGAGATTCACCCAAGGATTTCTCTCTGTGTTTAGATTGAGTTCTGTGCGGAGAGACAGGAGAAGGAGGGATGCACATGAAGGAATGTAAGAAAGGAGGCCGTGTGATTTGTGTAAAGGATAAACAAAGACTAAAACTAATTACCGCTGGAGGTCAGCACTCCAAATGCATATTCAAATGTGAGGGGCGTCGCAGCAAATTTACAGCGGTCACACTTATTTAGTGGCCTGAACAGGCAATTTCGCAGCGAATCTGGAGAGAAAGGGGGACATGAAAAGTTGTGAAGAATTGATGACGGACTCCTTGAGAGTGAGCAAAATAAAATTGACCATGAAATCTGGAGCCTGGAATTAAATTGGCTGGAAGAAGAGATGAAAAAAGGGAGAAAAGGTGCGGGGTATGACTTATAAAAGTGGTTTTGTGTGAATGCCAAGGTTAATTTGCACATCAGTTAAATGGATTATTAAATTTGAGAGGATAAGTTTAAAGGAAGGAAACCGTAATGGCCTGATAGATATCATTCAGTGTTAGATTGATGAAATCTGCGCGGGTTGTGAGGAACAGCGTTTCCTCTCAGCTCAGCTAGGTTCAAAGGCGAACCATTCTCATAGCTGATATATAAAATAATACGAATAATATGTAAAGTTAACAATGCTTACTTTGTATGCCAGTCACCTCAACAGATATCAGGTTTCTCAGCAATACACGAAGATCAAAATCTTTGTCACCCTTTCATTTTCATTCGTAAATGCATTTATTTTTTTTACATTCAAGTTCTCACTTGTTCGTTTTTTTCATTATCTGTTAAATTAATCAAGTTGTGCACAGTCAATAAGTCCCTTGGAGTGTAAAGCTTCCAGTATAAGCAGGTAGTGTGAATATGCAGAGGTTAACCGGGGGCCAAACGCTTCTTTCAGCATCCAACGGCATCCATCACTGCCCAGATTGGCAGACACCAGTCACTTCAAAACAATCTACAGTCTTTTGAGGCCACATGCAGATCGCTGCAGGAGCGGGAAACAAACCCAGCTGCCATGAAAGTAGATACACCAAAACCAATTGTAGAATATTAGCTGGGAAGTGACAAGGAGGAACTGACAAGGCTTTTACTGCCGGATGGAGTTCCTCCAAACCGTGAAATTTGAATACTTGGCAACTAAGAAAACAATTCTTGCTGGTGCATTGAGTAGCTGCCCCATTTGAGTTGAGAGAGAGCGACTGTGGGACAGAAAGGGATAGAGACACAGAAAGAGGGCCAATGTCTTCTTAATTGCCTTTGGTCACCCACACAGGCAAAACGGGTGCCACACGGCTCAGAACTGCAGACTGGGCAAGAGGCACAAAGAGTTGATAGATATTTTATCGCTCAAGTTAACGGTTAATACATTTCCATTCCCCGAGAAATCTGTCACTCGAAAAAATAAAGAGTGAGGCAAATTAAAGGGAGATAGAGAGAGACCGGCGAAGAAAAGAACTCGAGTGGGTGACACAGTTTTAGAATGCCCTATCTTTTGGCCATCCCCTCTTTTGAAAGGAATAAAGAGCCTGTGCCTCTTTCTTCTCTTCCTTTTCTTCTTCCACTTTGCTCTCTTTCTTTTTCTCTCCCACCCGTTCCCATATCTCTCACTTTCCTTAGCGGGTAAAAAAAACTCTCATGAATGATGTATGTGTGTCTTGTTATCAACAGCGATTTCTATAGACCTCGACGCATTCACCAAGACATTCATGGCGTAATTGTTAATTTTAATGCCATAATGGCTTCAGATGGGAGGCCTGATTAGACATTTATTGCACAATTAAATGAAACATACTCAAAAATCACAAAAGGCTTCCATAATTATTTCAGGCCATTAATAAAATGGGCATTAAATTATATTGGACACAAAAGAGAAGTGAAATAGATTTCCATTAGAGCAATGGAGGCAGTGAGGGGGTAATAGATCCTGCCTGAATTCACTCTGAAATTAATTGTTGGCCAGCCTATTTCCACATACAGTGGAATAAATGAATGAGAATAGAGAGTAAGGAGTTGGTGGCCATGAGAGAGGGGCTGTGAGGGTGACATTAGGAGTCTGTGATAAAGCCCTTTTGTTTGAGAGCCTACTATAGCTATTATATTCAAAAGCGAAGGAGAGAGAGAGAGGACGAGAGGCACGTAGTGATTTCAAACAGATTCGAACGTTCAGAGGATGCAGAATCCCTGAGCTGCTTTCACACCTGGAATAATTAGCGGCGCTTAGAACTTTTGTTTGTTGTCGAATAAACTCGTGCAAAAGAACGTTTAAAAAGTGCATCTAGCTAGAAACTGCATCTATATAAACTTGCTAAATTGTTGGTCAACAATATATATTTTCAAGATGTGGATGTGGTAAAGCCATGACTGTAAATGAAGTACTGTTAAGAAATAACAACATTCTGACTGGCTCTTATTAATGCACCGCAAAAGTTAATAAACAGGCTTTTAGAACATAGCACTGTTTTTCATCTCCAAGAAACACACAGGAGCACTTTAAACTGATTCAAAAGCGGACGATCTGAAAAGCGCTTCAGAGTGCAGTTCTAATAGGAAGCCAAATAGAATTGTCTTTTGAACTGCTGCTCCATTGAGAATCACAAAGTGTAAAGGAAACGGAGAACTGATATCTCACAATGCAATAACAGATCCCCCTCCCAATAAAAAGAATCATTCAACACCCAGTACCAATGTTTATTATTCCAGTTTCATCTAAATCAATTTTTATGCATTCAAAGGCATTCAGATCTTTTAATTGACTCTCTTTTATCATTGCCCTTTTGGCTTTCTTTTTACTTTGCTTTTTTCTCTCTCTCCGTGTGTACCTTGGTTCTGAGCGTGGTTGCGAGATGCTTGCTTGTATTGTGTTCTTCCTTTAAATCGTGCATGTCACTACCAGTGTCAGCCTGTAAAAGAAAAGCAGAATGCCAGGGTTTGTGTGAAGTTGATTTGTATTGAAAGGATAATAGAAATTATAGGTAATCTGAGTTTGTTAGCATTAGGGTTATTCATTCCTTCAGTGTTCATTCAACAGTGGAACTGAAATGCATTTTACACCGGTGTTACTGATTTTGCAGCTTGTTTTACATTCAGTTACTGTAATTTTACTTCCAAAATGCCCGTAATCTCCTTCACTACCACTTTAATGGAGAGTTTACCCACAATATACATTTTTTTTGAAAACCTATTAGACTTTCAGTTATCTTTGGAACACAAATGAAAAGAGTTTTCATGTTCTCTCTTCATTTTTGTCTGTCCTTTGAAAGTCTATACAACCAAACTTTTCATGCATTAAAGAATGCATACTTTGACATTGTAAAAGTTGTTCAAATAAATTAAGCGGTTTAATCCAAGTCTTTTGAAGAAACATGATCACTTTATATGATGAAGAGATTTAATGCAGGTTTTTATAGATAAATAAACATTGGTCAACTTGCATAGAGCTCATCAAATATGGTAAACACAGAAGCTTGCTTGATCCCCCGAAACCAATGAGGTTTTAGCTGTTGAGTTTATGGGTTTGGAATGATATGCGGGTTAATAAATATTGTCAGAATGTTCATTTTTGGCTGAACTATCCCTTGATTATCAATGCAAATATGGCTAAATGAGGACAAATAAAAATTATGCTGATTAAAGTGGTGACACCGGTGTCCCTGGTTTTAAATTGTGTTTTTATGTATTTTTATTTATTTATCTCCCTCTTTATTTTCCATATCCTTCCTCAAAAGGCCGATCTAGCAGGAACTCTTCCAGTTACAATTACCAATCATGAAGCTGAAAGTGTGCCGCAAGTCATCCCAGCCGTGAGCGAGCCTTTCTTCCTCTTAATGAAGGTCAGAGAAGAGGCCCCATTTCTCTTTTTGGGTGATAATTCATCCCTATCTCCTGTTATCTGTGCCTGGCCCCTTTAATCCTAATTGTATTGTGTGATTGTGCGATGCTTGCTTCTGTGTCTCTGAAGCATTACCCTCCTCCTTTCATTATCAACCAATGCCTTGAACCTCTTTTAATTTCCATTCTGTTTTATTTCATTCAATCATTGGCTCTGTCTTTCCTTTTTCATTAACTCTGCCCTTTGCACAAGGCATAGGATTCTCTAAGGGGCCTTTATTGGGCTCCTTCATGAAATATTATATTGTAAAAATATTTGACCATGAGAATTGACAATTTTATATGTCTCCCGTCGGTCATACGTTTCTGCCTGATGCTCATTTCGGTTTTGATTAGGGCTTGGTCCCAGCTATTGATAATCACAGATTGATATGGGGAGAGAATGAAGAAGAGGAAACAGATATGTAAACAGCCGAAGATGGACTGGGCCTGGCCATGACTGGACACTTTCCCAGACATGTGGCCCAATCTTGAGGCATCGATGGCTTGTCTTTCACTGTTTTCCCAAAATAGCATTATGCTCATCACTCCTATGGCCGCTCCAAAAAGGGGCCCGGGATGGTGCGTGGGCTAATGAAATTTCTCCAAACCAAACAGATTTTTTTGTAAATATATATTTTGCAGAGGTTCCAGAAAAATGCTGGCTCATGCCAAAACAACTTTTAACTTCCATTACAGTCTGTCTATATAAATTGGCTGACATAGCAGCCCTTAAGGGAGGGAACATTATAATTCAGTTCATTTTTGGTAAGTGCCAGTGGTCTTTAAGTATATAATTTGCCAATGTAAACAGTTCACTTTAAATGCGGGTTACTTCATTGGCTCTTCACTGCTGCTATTTAGCAGTCAATTACAGTAAGTAATCTTTGTAATTAATAGTAAAACAAACACACATTTTATATATATATATATAATGTGTGTTTGTTTGTTTTAAGAGAGAGCGAGAGATAGAGAGAGAGAGAGAGAGAGAGAGAGAGAGAGAGAGAGAGAGAGTCTAGATTTTTTTTTTTTTTGAGCTAAGGTAGTAAATACTGTAGTAACCTAACCTTTAAACATGTTGGTGGCCCTTTAAAGTAGTTTTATCATGATACAGTCACCTTTAAGACTTCTTTGGAATTCTCAGCTGCATATGAGGTGACGCCCAGGCAAAAGAGGGACTCGGTCTGCTCTTGAATAATGTCTGCATTCCCACTAGGTCAGACATTTGAAATGCTCTTCATGTGCTTTGTATATATGAGAGCATTTCCGTTGTAAACACACTCCCATTTCCGCTGTTGAATCCGCGATGTTACGCACAGAACTTAACTTACCAAGATAATTCGTAAGGGATGAATATTGGCTTACAAAACAACATGCAACATAGTCGCAGAGGTTTTTTGGCAGAGCACACTTCCAAATTCTCAGAGGGAAAACATCTATTGCAGCATCATGCGAGCAGAATCACAGCAGCAAATGGGATGTAAAAAGAATAAAAAGCATTGAAATGTCAACACGGGTTTGTGAGGAGTCCTGAGTGGGACCGCGAGTTAGCGGTGGAAAAAGCCACTTAGCGCATCAGAACCATGGACAGCTACTGTACCACCGTATCCATCTCATGAACCCCGTGTGAAACATGAGGGTCGGAACACGTGGGATTTACACAGTGTTACCGCTGATTCCGAGAAAACCAGGGACAACCACCTCAACTGAGATGAAATTGTTTTGCTGTATTTCTTGGAATTGATGTTATTGAGTTGACCTCTTTTCATTCAATACCACTGAAATATCCATTCATCCATTTTCCAAGCCGCTTAAAGCGTCAAGATTAGTAAAACATTTCATTTGCAGTTAGAAAAATAGAAGACTGGTTACCTTAGGTTTCTAAAAATAAAATCAGGTGGTTCAAAAATATAGCAATAAAATGTATATCGTTATATAAATTACTTTATAAATGTACTCATAATCTGTTAAAATAAAGTTATTGATGGGGAATTTCTGTTGTCTTCCAAGAGGTTTAAGTTAATTAATTTGACTTTTCAACAGAGGGGTAATATAAAAAAAAAAAAAGGTTTAAGTTCAATACAGCAGGCGGTATTCTGTAGGTCGATCATATCACAAAATGGTATTCAGCTCAACTTTAGGCTTAGCTAATGGCTTTTTGTTTTTTGTTTTTTTTGGCAAGTACCTACCTCAGTTGCCTTTGTGCATCTCAGTCGACCTGCAAATGCTTGAGAGTAATACACTTTTAAAGTAACAGTTCTCTGTGCATAAATGGTGCTCATGTCAGTATTAATACATGATATCGAAATATTACTAGTATCGTAAAGGTAATTAACAAAGCTTGAAAAGCCAAGTGATTTTAGTGAATAAAAGTAAAAATAACACTTCAAACCTGAGTTTGTTCTCGTACTTTACATTGCATACACTGAGATGCAATATCTCACACATCAAAACACGAATATACATGCACACCTTTGCATGCGTTGGTGGGATGCTAAACTCCTCGGTAAGCTCATAAAAGAGGAGCAAACAGTTCAGTTTGCGCACGTGAGCGATCCATAGTATGCACGCGGAATATCTCTTCCATTATGACGAACTCCCATTTAATGACGCGCGCGCCTCAACATGCTTGATTTCACAAATCTCACTTCATTTGGCTTTGAGTACATCATCTCTATGTCAAATGCTGTGTGCCCCAATAATTTGTTAATTCCCGTTGTAATTTCTGTTTCTATCAGGCTGGTGTTCTCCGGATTTCAAGCTGCACTGCTCTCGGCTGTGCTCTGAAATGGAGAGGGAGGCTGAGAGGCGGTGGAACGGCAAAGCTTGATGGATATCGAGCCGGCACCACTAAGAAACACACTTCATGCTCTCCAGATGCATTTACCACCAGCGCCTCATTGAGGATTTATGCACACATGGGTTTAGCTTAATTGAAAAAAAAAAAAAAAAGGTTATATATAAGTTCATGGTTTATGATCACTAAATTATATTGAAAGACAACGGCTGTTTTTATTTTGGTCAGAAGATATGGCATAGATAATAAAAGTACAGCTAACTAAGTTTGCTTTTAATATGCATATATTATTTACAATAAAGTTACAACAAGAGTAGCAGAAATATTCAACAATTTAAAAATAATTCTTAAGGCTAAAAATAAACCATTTTCACCTACAAGATACAAGACTAAAACTCCTGCATATATGTCTGTGATCACACATCAATAAATACATCTGCTAATATTCAGCTGTAACGTGACCTTGGAAGAGCAAAACTGAGCGAAGAAAAAATTATAATTATTATAAATAGATATAAATATGTATAAATAGATATAATAATTATAAATACCCCTCACCGGTCAGAAAAAAAAAAGGTTTGACAGATATTAGACGCTTTGGGGTGAAAAAAATCCCAAACGCACAAAAATAACAGACAAACCGATAAATTAGTAAAAAAAAAAAAAAAAAAAATAAAT
>NW_015542493.1:1023993-1044216 GCF_001515605.1 Sinocyclocheilus anshuiensis
CCAACACACAAAAAAAAAAGACAAAACGATAAATAAGAAAAAAAAAAAAAAAAAAAATTAATTAATACTTATTGGAATGCATACATACGTACGGCATTTATCTCTCAACATTTAGATTAATACCTGCATGTTTTGAAATAAAGCTGTATCGTGTAATACGATAGAAACAATATATGTTCATGTGCTAAATTACAGATCCCTCTTCGTGTCACGCTTGAAGGCCTCTCCACGAGATATCACATATCTTATACATTTCACTTAATAATTACACCCGTGCCTCTCATATATCAAGCTCCTTGCCTCAGGCTCATTAAGACCCTGATCTTTTTTAAACACTCAAATTTGCATGTTAAAGGTTTTGGTGCGCGAACCTTAGCACAAAACATTACCTTGAATTAGTTGCCTAATACTTCCGTTCACACATCTGGGTGGATTTTGACAATTATAAATGAATTCGGAAGTGTATTTGTCATATATAAAAGAGAAAAGGAGACAGAGATCATGAGAAAGACAGGGATAATTAACCGCAGCTTCAATGTAAAATATGCTCTACAGGAAATAATTAAGCAACTTTACTGTGACCATGCATCTAATGATTAAAGCAATTACATGAAATCTGAATCATTTAATAAATAATTTCTGCCAGACTATCTAATATTATATTATAAGAAATATTAACAGATGAAAACAAAACACATCACCCAGCGCAAGGTTTTCATTTGCGTTTCATTATTTGTGGCATGTAATGATTCTATGAGCAACTGGCATTGTTTTCACAATGCCAAATTTGCGTGGGTATGTTACCATTCAGAAAGTGTCCATGGGCATGTTCTACACATGTGAGATTACAGCAGCAAAACAGGTGCAAGCCCCAACCCAGCCTGTCTCAGGAGAGCTTTGGACAATTGTTCTCATTTAGGAAATATTGGCCTGGGGGCCACTGCCTCAGACAGCACGCTTATTTTCAGAGATCTCTAAAACCGTTTGTCTTTTCATTATTAATCTTGTTTAGACATTTCAGTATTCGCGCATTGAGGTTTTAATGATTAAACTTGCCATATCCGCTCATAATGTACTGTTATAAAAAAAAAACTAATAAAAACAAATCGGTTGTAAAAGGAATCATAAGTAATAGTAATAAAAAGAAGATAAACGTCAGATAAATGGTCAATAATAACAAATTAAATAATACCTTAAGTAAATAAAGCTTAACTTTAAGTGCACACGTAGAACCATGTCCGCATAAGGACAGCGATGTTTAAAATAAGAATTTGTCTATTCTTCAGGCATCTGTCGTCTCTGAAGGATTGACGCTGGTAGGTGTCAGGTTTTATTACAAAAAGGTTGAAGGTCTGTGTTTGTAGACCTTCAACTAAATGGATTTGGGGAGGGAAGAGAGTCACCTCCTTTTCCTCCCCGATCTTTGTTTGTGTTGTAATATACATATTTTGGTAGGCATTATGTGGCTTTCTCAGAGCTGATTGGGCGCTCAGGTTGGCGCGTGAACGCCCTGCGATTATGTCAGATCGCGTGCAGAGCGAACCAGCCCAGCCTTTGAACTTCACCGCTTTTGGCTCTCATTCACGCGATTCTCCTCATTTCCCAGCCAGGTGCTTCACGGGGCGAGAATCCTCCGAGAAAAAAAAGCGCGCAAACAGATCGCGGAAACTTCGCTTGCCGCGCTGGATTTTGTGGCGCGCGTGACTGTTCTCCTCTCAGCCGAATAGTGTCGTTTTGAAGAAGAGAAATCTTTCAGCTTTGCGACAAACACGGAAGAATTAGTGGATTTTTCTCCCATTGATTCCGTTTTCCTACTCCTCCGGCTCTCCAGAAGTGGCATGATCCGTGTCTGTCTGCAGGACAGGTGAATACTATTTTCTCTTGGTTGGTCGAAGAACTTTTTGTTCTTATTTTAACAGGGAACCGTAAAAATGTCAAAGCCGGTAGATCACATCAAGAGACCCATGAACGCCTTCATGGTCTGGTCAAGAGGCCAGAGGAGGAAAATGGCTCAAGAGAATCCCAAAATGCACAATTCAGAAATAAGCAAAAGACTTGGCGCCGAATGGAAGCTGCTCTCTGAATCCGAGAAGCGACCATACATCGACGAGGCCAAGAGGCTGAGGGCGCAACACATGAAAGAACACCCAGACTACAAATACAGACCCAGGCGCAAGCCCAAGAACCTCCTCAAGAAGGACAGGTACGTGTTTCCTCTGCCCTACCTGGGCGACACGGATCACCTGAAAGGACTTCCGCTCTCAGCCACGGACTCGCTCTTAGGTTCCTCGGAAAAAGCCCGTGCGTTCCTGCCGCACACATCAGCCCCTTACTCCTTCCTCGACCCGAGTCAGTTCAGCTCCAGCGCTATCCAGAAGATGACAGAGATGCCCCACACGTTGGCCACCAGCACTTTACCTTACGCATCTTCTCTGGGATACCAGAACGGCGCATTCGGGAGCCTGGGTTGCCCCAGCCAGCACACCCACACCCACCCGTCGCCCACAAACCCTGGGTACGTGGTGCCGTGTAACTGCACCGCATGGTCGGCATCGAGTTTACAGCCGCCTGTTGCCTACATACTGTTCCCAGGTATGACCAAGAGTGGGATTGACCCGTACTCAGCAGCACATGCCGCTGCTATGTGACTTCACCACTAAAAACAGTCTCCTCTTTTGAAAACTTGAATACAGCAATGCATGTACATAAGAAGAGAGGAATGATCAAGACATTTATACTGAGGCCGTGTGGACATGAACTTTTCACCATCTACGAGAGGTTCCTTGGATCCCAGCTTGGATCTTGGAATAGATGTAAGGCAGGTGCCCAGAACTGTAAGAAATGTAAATGTTCAAACGTTTATTATTATAGCTACCGGATTTGGATGACTTTAATTTTATTTATTATGTACAATTCGATGCTATAATAATGCTACTTTTGTTTGAACACGTAATATAATTGTTATTCTCATCATATTATTATTATTATTATTATTATTTGAATGACTTTGATTTGCACAACTAACGGTTAGGATTCATGTTTCTTGTATAGCCTGTTGTATTTACCATTCTTTTTTGGCACTCTGAAATTCAAATGATACGACTTTAAGGATTTCAAAGTGAGAAATTCAGCGTTTAATAGATTATACGGGTCATACTGTTTATAATGATCAAACCGGCACCTAAAAGTAGACGGTCTATTTAAAATATCAAATGAAAAAGAAAAAAACCTTATCCTTCAATATTTTTCAGTTGGACATTTTTTTGTTCTCCTGTGGTTCAGTGATAGTCACTCGTTCATTTGATTTCAGAAAGAACATAAAGTTTGAAGCGAAGCAGTTCATGTTGTATTTTTTATCTGCGATGGTAACTTAAATCCTATCATGTTAATGGAAAGGAAAATGTATCTAAAAGGGTGATACCTCGATTCTTTGTTCATTTGCCGAGCAAAGACATTTTGAATAAAGACAATCTGTCTTAAAAATTCATAATCCTTGTTACATTGCCTGTTTAAACTATTTATGAATCTTCTTTTTGCTATGCTCTTATACAGTCGTGCCAAAAGGTAGCAGGCATGTCAGTAGTAAGTACGGTGATCCCAAACATGCGTTTTATAATGTTTACTCTTCCAGCTGTATATTAACTTACATAAGCGGGTTTTATTTGTGCGTTAAAATATAATGAATTTTGTCGGGCCGAGAGAACAGCACAGGCCTTAACTGCTAAACATAAAACTGAAATTGATCTTACACCGATTAGATATCTACAATAATTATCTTCTCAATCAGTACTGCTTAAATAGTCAAACGTTTCGGCGGACGCTGTCTAATAACCATCTGGCTTTTCGGCATAGATTTGAGATGAACTCTGTCAGCGCGTGGCGTTCCCGTCTGCTCTATAGGGACCGCCGGTCCAAATTAAATGGCAAAACAATTACTGTACAGGGACGCTTAGGGAAACTGAGGGCGAACCTGAATTGTGATTTACCCCGAGACCCACAATAGGATGGAAATTGGACTGAAGAAGGGGTGGTACGAGTATAAACCATGTCATTTACTATTACAAAACAATTCCCAATAAAAACAACTGAACAAAGCGTCAGGTGCTTCAAAATCTGTGCCGATTTTCGCCTACAGACGCGCTGTGACACATTGGAGAAGTCTGCAGATGTAGAGGCTGCCAGTGTGCATTACCATCTCAATTTTCCATTCGGCTCGTTGACGTCTTTTTCTTTCTTTCTTTCTTTCTTTCTTTCTTTCTTTCTTTCTTTCTTTTTTCTTTCGTTCTTTCTTTCTTTCTTTCATTAGTATATTGTCAAGTCATATTTGTCTGTAAATACGCGCGTCTTGCTGTGTTCAGAGTGTAAAACTTTCTGCGTTAAGGTGTGTGTCATGTCTCTGAAATAAGGCGATCACACTCTTTTTGATGTGTGGTTGTGTATGAGACGTTTCACCCTTCAGGGGCTCTATGCTTGTTCCACCTGTTCCACCGCTTAGATCATTCCAACACTTTACGGTCAGAACAACGCTGCTATAAGTTTCTCAAAACAAATTAATTAACACCTTCTTCAGTAAGTCTACATGTAAAATTTGATTGATGACTTTGCTTATGGATTTTACTTGCCCGTAAATTCTTATCTACTTTCGCAAAATAAATATCTATCCTATACATCTTTTTTTTAATACGCTCTAAATAATAATAATAATAATAATAACAACAACAACAAGAACAATGATACTAGTAGTTACTCGTTCAGAATAACTGCTAGTCTATATGTCTTTCCCAATTTGTCAAGATTCATATAATACTGTAATTCAACACAGTTGATACAAGTTCTCCTCCTGTATTACAAAAACAAGTGCTGCTGAAACTAAAGCAGATGTGTGAATGGAGAATGGGATTCACTCAAAGGAAACAAGCTCGCAGAACAATTGGGTTTGGGCTGCAAACAGAGGATTGGAATTGGCCTGTACTTTTGTCTATTGTCGCAGGGATGGGGAATGGGATTTGCACACCGAGGTGTAATAGCATTACTGTATTAATTAAAAATGTAATTTCACATCCAGATTGTTTACTTATCTGCCAGGAACATATGCTGGAAGAAGTTAAGATTCACGATTCTGCACTATTGCCCAAGGTGCAATTCAATATAAGGAAGGGAGGGGGCTCAGATTTTTATGACAGACTGTGCCCTTATCTGCCGCTGTAAATTAGGGTGATACTCCATTGAACCGAATAGCAAGTTTTACATCAGCCCCCTAAAGCATGCAGATTCAACTTTGAAATTGGACGATGATAATTAGGGAACTTTAAGGAGCATTTCTAAAAGGAATGCGGGAAACGTGTGTTCTTTTGCATTACTAGATTATTTAAACAACAAGATCTGAACTTAAATTAAACCCTTTCATATCTTAATTTTTTACTGAGAATGAGAATTCAGCTCAGCGTCCGGTCAGCACGGAAGTCTCTAAAATCATTTCATATTTTGACAGATTGAACAAGGCAACATAACATGATAAACAAAATGACAAACTGAACTAGATGAACAACCACAAGACCTGAATATGAATGACAATCCAGGGCTTTATGTTTAGTTCATAGCATGTGGGTGTAATTAGATGTTAATTTATGAGCCCTTCACAGCTATTAATCAACTGTGATCACTGCAGCCATTTTGAACTATTTTCTCAAGCATTCGGTGGAAATAAAACGTCGCAAACAAAACCCAACTGGGGGGAAAAAATAAGAGGTAAAAATTAGGATTTGAAATTATAGAGCCCTAAATCTGTAGCTCTTCTCCGAGACGTTTTTATTTGAGCTCAACGGAGAGCCCGAATTCAATCTGCCTTATCTCGCCAAGACTCCTTTCAGCAGGAGATCAGAGAAAAAGAGAGGATAATTGTTCTTTATTTTATGTAATTTAATGCGACAGGCTGTGCTTTCAGATCATTTATATGCTTCATTTAGTGATAAAATTCAATGAGGAGGAAGACACAAGGCGCTTTCTTTCTCAAACACTTTAGTGGAAATATAAATATAAAAAAATATAAAACACATGAAACAAAAGTGAGGGGACATGACACTTTTAATTGAATGCCATGGGTCATTTGCATTATTGTCTCCTAATATCACCCTGAAATCGTGGGCGCAGTATTCAGTTTAATATGTAGCGTATAAATATCTTGCGCTGAATCTTGCCATGCTAATTTTCTAGGCCTATTTCATTGAAAACTAAAATCAGCTCAGCGCGCTGAGGGAGAAAACAAAAACGACTTTTTGTTAATATTGTGAAACCATGCCCTGAGATTTGTTTATTATTAATATTTATAAAGCAATTATTTTTGATAAAAATATATTTCGAATATATAATACATATTATAATGACAATATATTTTATGATTGTTGTTCTATAATTGCTATTTTACAGAAGTGAAACACATGCTTATCTCAATTAAAATTTAGTGAGACATATTACATTTTAATACTGCAATATATTGGGTTTGGTGTAACGCTGATCTCATTTTAAAATTTTAACTATTGTCTCTCTCTCTCGGAAACTCATAAAAGCATCATTGCTGAAGCCTCGTCTATCTAAAATTGGATCTGGGATAGCATTTGGACAGAAGAAAAGTAAACCGCAGTGCTGTTGTTTGAAGCGCCGGCCTTGAATTTGGGGGCCTGAATTCTCATGTGAAAGAAATGAAACGGTGAAGGAGCTGATAAGGAAATATGGAAGAGAAAAGGAATCATGCCTCGGTGGTTTAATGTGCGGGTCCAGTCGGGAATGTGATATACACTGAGACTTTACCCCTCAGACTGATTCAAAGAGAGGTGTAGGATGCGTCTCTCTTTCTTTCTCTCTCTTACACAAACACACACACACACACACACACACACACACTGCACCGTTTGATGTACACGCAATGCACAAACCTGTATGAAACAGCAAAACATGCTAACGCATAGATCCATTAGCAATGTAAAATATCCCAGTATCAAATGTGCGTTGGTCTTATGTGGCAGTAAAATATTGCCTATGGGCTATACTTATAGAACAAATATGACAGTATTGTGAAATAAGAATTTCCCTCTGAAACGGAAAGTTTGCAATAACGGTCACGTCGTCAGTATGGGTCACACATGCTGGAGTGACTGTCAAGGCCGGAGGAAAGTGAAAATGCAGTCTATTAAGAACCAGCAGCTTAATTCTTAGTAGATTAGTCTATAGGCTATAGACTATAAGTGATGCTTTCATGATGCTTTGCTGTCATTACCTGTAGCGCATTTCTAACACATCTGGTCGGGTAACAACTGCAGTGTTCATGTTACAGTGTCTTATTACAAGTAACACATTATAGCATACGTTACGCATGAATAATAATAATAATAATAATAATAACAACAACAATAGTAAACCAATTAAAAAAACATAATAATAAAATTGCTGCCTAGTTACGATAAGTTCATGGCACATTTTTAGTAGAAGAAAATCTGAAACTTCGAAATTTAGCAGAGATTATAGAAATTATTCGAACATGTTTAAAGGACGGAAACAATGATACTGCTATAACAATAATATTTTGAAACATTTGCAGTGCACTAATGTTGTAACCCGGGGTCCATAAAAACTAGGCTTAACAAAACATAATGTATAATAGACCGTCTCCTGAAATATCACTTTGAAAATCTTCTGTACCAACAACTCGTAAACAATAAAACTTCCTTCACTTCAGGTAAGCAGCCAAAAAGTTTTATAAGTTGTCTTGAGGATACGACACAAAACGCGTGATGTCGAAAACAGTGTTTGGACGAATGCAATAAAACGTTATTTTGCCATTAAAAGTTCAAACGATATATTATACTTTTTAATATTTTTCAATGAAATTGCAAGCCTCTGCAGTATTTATTAATGTATTTGTTTATATATTTGAAATATAACTTAATGGTTGAGATTTGGGCTCTACCGTTTTAGCACTGAACAACTGTTGATCTCTCATAATTCATATAATGTCGTCCCTTTAAGGCATATAATATTTATAATATTTAGGTTGGTGAATAAGTCAAAGGTCCTCAAACCAATAAGCTCTGGTGATTTATAGAATGCTTTATATCCTCATATACACTTCAAATTGAGCCTAAGTCTAAGTGTGCAATAAGGCCAGTATTTTTGAATTGTGTTTTTGAATAGAGTTGAGACAGCTTACTATATGTAGAAATAAGGTTATTGTGACTTATATTCTTATTTGATAATGGAATTATATAACAACATACCTAAAGATTATAATGATGATCATTTTGTACTATTTAACTACTTTAGAGCTTAATTCTTCTTTTATTTAATTAGTTTTCATCATTTTTTTTCCTTAGGCTACACTGTTCTGTATCGTATGTTACAAATGTTAGTGAGCTGATAGCATTTGTAGCCTGATATTATCTGATAGCATTTGTAGCCATCATAGGCACACTCCTGACCCAAAGCTATTCCAAATAGTAGTTAGTAAATTTATAGTGCCATAAAAATACCTTGCTTTGGCCAAAACCTAAAGTAGCATTACATGTATCTTTTGTGAATAGAGCAAAGGTTGTGTCCAATGAGCACAGAGTCAAACATGTCAGTTGTAAATATCTGACCTTTTTCCTGGATGTGGACTTTTCTCTTTATTCATCAACCATCTTCTTTTTGAATTTGCATCCCTTTATATTCCATTAGCTGACAGTTTTTTGTAGAAAAATGCCTATGTGGATTGAACTACTTTAACACAAGGGGGAAAAAAAGACAGGTCAGCGTTGGTTTATTTTCACTTTTCTTCTATGTGGTGAGAATGGAGATGACATACAGTGTCTTAAGGAGCCATGGTGCAGAGCATAACGTGTAATACAGTGTGTGTGTGTGTGTAATACAATATGTGTGTGTGTGTGTGTGTGTGTGTGTGTGTCCAGGTAAATATGCTCAGGTGGTAAATGTAGATATATAGTATATGCGACTGATTCAAAACCATTTAAGTTATGTTGTTATTAAGTTACCAAGTTTTAGCTTTCAAGTGCAGATGTGTTGCCATGAAGAGGGTAATCGTAATCCTGGTGCACCTCTGGGCCCTAGTGTGGTTCTGTAGGTTGTCTGTCAAGAAAGCGGTGAGAACAAACACTTTCTTTATGGGATATTTGAATTTTAAAGGCAAAAACCATGCAAGAAATGGAAATTAGGAGTCGCCACATCGGTGCCTGTGTATTTTTTTAAAAAACGCATTCATTTATTTTATGAGGTACTACAAAAAATTCATGAAAATAGGTGACACACATGCTGTGACATGTGAAGGTGCTCATGAAGCGCATGAAGTTGTGCTCATTTACTCAATATCTCATTTAAATTGATTAAAAGTGACAGCAAAGACTTCTACATTGTTAAAATCTAAACAATACAAAAAAGTGTCACGATTACCACAAAACTATTCATATCATTCATATCTTACCTGTTACCAGCTTTGATAATAATAATAAATATTTCTTGAGCACTAAATCTGCATGTTAGAATGATTTATTCTTCATTAATCATTCTGATATGTTCATTTGGTGGAGACTGACACTGAAGATTCAGCTTTGCCAACACAGGAATAAATTACATTTTGAAATATCTTAAAATAAAAAGCAGTTATTTTCAATTGTAATGATTTTCACAATGTTGTTGTTTTTACTGGATTTTTGCTCAAATAAATGCAGCCTAAGTAAAGTCTTTCAAAAATATTAAATATCAACCCCAAACCTTTGAATGATAGTATATATATATAGATAACAAAATAGTATGTTTCATCAGTGAGTAGATTAATGCAAATATTGTATGACCGTTGTTCATTATATACTTACATATGCATCATATACAACCAATGTAATCACACTATGAAAGCATAAAATGTAAAAATGTACAGGCATACAACTACAAATCTGTTCTATCATGCTGTGTGTCATTTCTCATACCAATAACTGCATTATTTACTGATGTTGCCTAAGCAGTAGCTAAAGGATCTTGTCTGTTGACAACATTGGGCTCTATGACACACACTGCCATGCAGGTTGACAAGCTGTCAATCATCCTTCGCTTTGCAGCATATTACCAGATGGAAAACCTAAACCCCAGTCAATGGTCTGAGACCTGGATCTCCTGTCAGGAACACACAGCAATCAAATGACCCTGAAACTCTCCAGAGCTTAGCTTGAATCAAAGCAAAGGAAAGTAATTACTGGCTTTCAAACAGACATTTGTACAAGCAAAATTCCAACAGGGAAGTTCTAATGATGGCTTTACATCACAAAGAATGAATGAGATGAAAATTGTATTGACTAATTTATCTCTGAATTGTGTGTACAACAAGACTAAGGCCTACAGTGTTTGCTTTCAAACAATAGAGAATGTTACCTTTATTAAGATCCTCACAAAGGTATCTTTCTAAGAGAAGTGATGTCAGAAATAACCTTCACTTCCCAGACACTCTCAGGTGAGTAGAAAAGATAGAGCACTTTTCCTGCAGGCTGCACATCAAATGTAATTAAATTTCGTTCGCAGTTATATCAACTCAACATCAGTCTCGACAAAGGAGATTAGTGTGTTTTAAAAAGCCAGTCGCAATTAATTGGTTTCAGCAAGACAGCTGTTTATGATGGCCAGACGGGAATTTCTTCAGACTATTTCGGGCCTACGTCAGCTCATTTATTTTGAATGACTGACTTCAAAATTATTCTTGAAAACTCTCGAAAGCTTAAAGAGATAATTCACCCAAAAATGTAAAATCTGTCATCATTTATTCACCAAGTTGTTCCAAATCGAAAGAGTTTCTTTCGTCTGTTTGGCACAAAAGAAAATATTTTAAAGAATGTTGGAAACCAAACAGTTGACGGTAGCCATTGATTTCCATAGTATGTAAAAAAACACTATGGAAGTCAATGGCTACCGACAACTCTTTGGTGAGTAAATGATGACAAAATGTTCATTTCTGGATGAACTACGCTCTTAAAAATAAAGGTTCTTCACGATTCCATAGAAGAACCTTTTTGTCTAAATGGTTCCATAAAGAACCTTTAACATCTGAAGAACCTTTCTGTTTCACAAAAGGTTCTTTGTGGCGAAAGAAGGTTCTTCAGATTATAAAAAGGTAAGAAAAAGATTGTTCTTTAAAGAACCTTTGACTGAATGGTTCATTGTAGGACCAAACATGATTATTCTATGGCATCGCTGTGAAGAACCTTTTAAGCACCTTTATTTTTAAGAGTGTATCCTTAATGCTTACTGTAAGTAGTAATTTGTTTGGTTAGGTCAGTGCCATAATATTGAGTAAATACATGCCTTTCAAGGTCTTTAGAGAACTTTAGAACTGCCCATATGCACATAATCGGTTCACATTCATCAGTTCCGCCAGATAAAATCAAGTCGAGTATTCAAAAATGACCTAAAACCAGTTTGCCAGACACTTTCTCTCTTTGGGCACAGATAGGGTATAGTGGTCCGTTTGATTGCAGGCCTGTGGAGGACTGCGCGTATGTGTGCTAAAGAGAGAGAGAGAGCATGTAAGCTGAGTGGATGCTAATCGCTGCTCCCCGTGCCAGAGCATGTCTTCCTGGTCCAAATGAGATTAGAGTGGTGTGTGCGTGGGGCTGTGGAGGTGAAAGGTAAAGGCACTTATCAGGAGGGTTCCCCTCAGGGGCCGCGGTGACTGACTCAATCAGAACCCCGGCACGCACTTCTCACTGGATTAGACTAATCAGGAAAGAGCAGGAGGGATGTATAGACCATTTATCGGGACAAAAAACATTGGGCTCCCTTTCCCTTTGAACAGACCCTACAGAAATATTTGTTAATTTTATTTATTGCAGGATGCTTGTCGCTGTGGCAATCTTCCATAGAATCATTAAACAGGGCTCTTCGATGCACGAAAGCCACTCAGTGTTTACATGCCACAGAGATAGCAAAGTCTTTGATGTTTTAAGACCTCCGTTCCCTCTCACTTATTGTCTTTATTATATATTTATTTCTCTCTCTCTGTTTGTTTAGGAAGCCACCGCAGATCATCCTGATGTACGGTAGTGAGTTAAACAAAAAGTATGAATAATTATACCGAGGCAACTTCAGGAGCTAATTGGGCCCTTAGCGTGCTTGCGAAAGCACAAGCGATAAAGCAAATTACCGCACCTATGAGTACCTCCAAATTAATCTCTTTTTCTGGAAGGGAATTAGAATAGTTTACAAATATACAGTCTATCTCTCCTGCTCAGATCAGAAAAAAATGTTATTGGTTTATTACAGCAAAAAAAATAAACATTTAAAAAATGAAACCTGCTAAACAGACCTACTTGAGATCATACTTAAGAACTGCCACTGGCCCATTAAAGACAGTATGAGAGCAGGAAATACAGTAATCTGGTTTAATTAAGACCATCTGAGCGTAACTAAGGCTACATTTAAATGATTCAGCCTCATTAGCCCATATGAATCTCATCGACGAGCAGTTACCAGACACTTAGTGACTCTGACGCAGAGTCTGCCCCAGGTTTCTTGTTTACCCACAGTCCATTATTGATACGTCTGCAAACGTTAAAACCGATGGTGAGGTCTCTGCACAGAGTCTAAAAAAGCATCAGATTATAATGATACGGTGGCCTTGACGATCCTGTTGCCTTGGTTGTGTCATATTGAAAGCTCATAGAGATGGGGTAATTGTGAGACGATGTGTGTGCATGCGTGTTTTTAATACGTATTTCTAGTCTAGTTCGTCATGATCTTACATGTGACAAACTGAGAATGGATGGATGGAGTCTAGTTCAGTTTTAAGAGCATTCAATCAGAATGTGCAGTTATGCAAAGATTTCCAAACCTGATCTCATTAGAAAACATTATTATTTTATGAATCGCCAGTTTCACATGATTTGATTCACATCAATTTGTTATTTATATATATATTTTTAAAAACACTCGATCTAAACCTAACTCCACAAATGAAAATTCTGTCATTATTTACTCACCCTTAGGTTGTTCCAAACCTGTATAAGTTTCTATCTTCTGTTGAGCACAAAAAAAGGTATTTTGAAGAGTGCTGGTAACCAAACAGTTGACAGTAGCCATTGACTTCCATTATAGTATGGAAAAAAATACGATGGGAGTTAATGGGGATCAGAAACTCTTCGGTTACCCACATTCTTCAAAAGTGTTCATCAGAAGAAATAAGGTCATACAGGTTCGGAACAACTTATGAGTAAACAATGACAGGATTTTTATTTATTTATTTTTTTACATTTTTGGATGAACTGTCCCTTAAAACCCACACTAAATACAAATCTGTATTTGAGGCTAAGCGTATCCCATCATTCCTCATGTTCAGGAACTCATGTGCCCTGAAATCATGCAATGTCAATGAAAACTCTGTTGTGTTGTAGATTTTATTGGTACAGAGATGAGTGTGTATTTTGAAAAAAGAAAGAAAAAAAAAACTTTGCAAATGCTTTTATCACTTAATTTGAAGCACCACTATTTTAAAAGTGCAAAGTATTTATGCATAAATTGTATTACAATTTATAAATAAAGCTCTGTAAAAACGTACAATTTTGCAACCCTCTGCTGGAAGTGTGTCCAATCATGTAATCAAAAGTTCTTTGCCTACTTGTGTTCTTCATGCCTACTTTGAACACTTGACCCAGGAAATATGTCATAGACAACACTACAGGTGCTGGTATTGTGACAGGATAGTGGGATGTAAGCAGATCACATTTTTGCTGTTAAAGAAATAGTTAATCTAAAAATTAAAATTCTGTCATGATTTACTCACCCTCAAGTTGTAAGTTGGTAACCAAACAGTTGACTGTTGCTATTGACTTCCATTGTATTTTTCATACATGTATTATATCTAGAAATACAGTTGAGTTATACAGACATGTGAAATGGGTGAGAAGGGAGAAGTGAGTTCTGTTTAAAACACATTAGATATGTATTCACACATGACTGAGATGTGATCACTAAAGAGACCAGGTGAAGGCCATGTTGCCCACTCATGCCTTGACATCTACTTCAGAAACATTGTCTCTTATGAAAATGTCAGACAGTAATTGATCATTCTCCCCATCCATTTTATCACTCAAATAAACTAGAGCCTCTATGAGCTGACCTTTACATCGACCTATCTTCCCATCTTTCTTTCCCCTTTGCAAGTTTAAAATTCTCTTTTTTTTCCAGCGAGAGATCACATTGGTCTCCAAAGTTTTGCTTTTCTGCTTGTCAATTAAGAGAACCACTGTACAGATTATATCCAGTGATCATTTCTTTTGCTTTGCATCATTACATCATTATACTATTAATATGAATTTATTTTAATCATGCTGGTTTATAATGCTTGTGTATGCATATTTTGTGTATGCACAATAAACTGTCCTTTATTGTGTGTTTTTTTTTTGTGGGAACAGGGATGTGACTAACTAAAGAGACCAGGTGAAGGCCATGTTGCCCACTCATGCCTTGACATGCCCTTCTGATGCCTACTTCAGAAACATTGTCTCTTATGAAAATGTCAGACAGTAATTGATCATTCTACCCATCCATTTTATCACTCAAATAAACTAGAGCCTCTATGAGCTGACCTTTACATCGACCTATCTTCCCATCTTTCTTTCCCCTTTGCAAGTTTAAAATTCTCTTTTTTTTCCAGCGAGAGATCACATTGGTCTCCAAAGTTTTGCTTTTCTGCTTGTCAATTAAGAGAACCACTGTACAGATTATATCCAGTGATCATTTCTTTTGCTTTGCATCATTACATCATTATACTATTAATATGAATTTATTTTAATCATGCTGGTTTATAATGCTTGTGTATGCATATTTTGTGTATGCACAATAAACTGTCCTTTATTGTGTGTTTTTTTTTTGTGGGAACAGGGATGTGACTAGAAGAAATATGATTACAATAACAAGATCACTATCAAAATCAGTCATCATGTGTTTATTCTGGCAAAGTTTCAAATTAGTTTGTACAGAAAATTATTTTAGAATTTATACACATAGTACATATTTGGTGCACTGCCTATGATTGCATCACTCACAATGACATAATAAGGAGGAAGTAGAACTGATTACGAGTTGCGTATTATTACTATCATTTCTAAAAACCCAAATTATTATTCTAGTTGATATTTAATTAATGATTAGCGTAAGATATGGAAGTTGTACTATTCCTGACCTTTAATTAGCACCTGCAGCTCTGCAGAGCCTTCTGAATAATCCCAATGAATGAATGGCAGTTTACTTCATTGATCATTTCATAGATGGTATAATTATTTTAAACAAGCATATACTACATTGGCTAACAACCTAATGTACAAAATCTAAACTGATGTCCTTGTTTTCTATAGTGTAACAAACAACCCCACCTACTGTTACAACTCAACCCGGTAATGAGGTACTGTTGCAACAACGGCATTCTTTGTACTTGACATTAATTTGCAGTTTTTTAAAAGTACAGTTAAAAAGAACATTTAAAAATTCCCTTAATGGTGTTGAGGAACTTAATAATTTTCATTTATATGATCCACTGTACATACAGTACTGACAAACAGCATTGTATTTAATTTTTTAATCTATTGAGAAGCATGCAGGATAATTTGGGGACAGGGAACAAGCTTGTAGAAGGGAAACAACTAAACCACATGTCCACACATCTCTGTGTTTGCTACGCTAGTTTTATATGGTGGTTTCAGCTAGCAGTAAAATTAGAAAGACATTTCAGAGGCAGATCAAGTTTTTAGATTTTGCTTAAAGATTATTTAGAGACAGTAGCATTTAGACTTTTGATTTCATGTTTATCTTATGGGATAATGAACAGTTTAAGGGGTCAGGGTTTGGCTAGTTAGCATGGTCTTCCACTGTTGGTAGATGATGTAACTACAATACACCATTGTGAACTTCTATTTTTTTAATGTTAATAGAGTCTTAAGACTATCACAGCTATGTCAAAAATCAGCATTTGAGAGAACATTTTAATAATGATGGTTACCGTTAAAATAGGTGTTACCATTGGGATACGGCAAGATTCACTCTAGGGTTAACTGACGTTTGACCTCTAAAGACTCCTGGGTGCCAGCAGTATTTAAGGAGACTGCAAACTCACATTCAGGTCTGGCTCTACTACATACAGTAACAGGAACTTTTTACAGTCCAATCAGTTCCCAGTGGATACAATCAAGACACGCTCTGAATTTTTTCTCATGTAATATTCAGTTTTATTCAGAAATACATATAAATAAAGTGAAATAAAATAGGCAATTGCAATTATGGTTTAATTTTGGGTGCATTAGCAAAAAAAAGAAAAAAAGTCTGCAATATGCTTCAGAGAGAAAATGGTAATGTTGAACAAAATTATGACTGCAGCTATTATGACTGCTGAAGCAAAACCTGACTAACACTAAGTGAACCTGTATTCATCTCCTGAATGTTTTATTTCAGTAACGTGTAAATAATGCAATATTATTATTATTTTGAATATTGTGTGACAGTGAGTGGTGATGTTTAATCTCCTTTTAATAAAATAAAATGAAGAGCTTTTCAATTAATCAAGTACTAAAGACATGAAACCTGTCTGAAAACTTTCAGGTGCTGAACTATAAGAATATCACTAAGTGCCATACAATGTTTTACATTTATTGATTAAATTTCATTTTTCCTCAGATGTTTCTTTTTGTGTTGTCTAAGAACAAGAACATTTTCTAAATGGTTCTTGTTTCCAATTACTTCTTATGTAGTGCACTGTCTACACATTTTCTTAGTTCTGTTCAACAGATGAAAAGCCTTATTTGTGAATGCCTCTCAAGGCCAGAATATTTTGTGAAGTTAAAAGTGTGGCCATTTCTTCTATATATTGATTCGCCCATGAAGATGCATTCTCTCAGTGTGTTGAAATGAATAGCATTTAAGAACACTTGTTTTTAGATGGAGGCCATTGTGTGAACTGCCTGAGCATCTTTGTCCTGCCAAAGCAGCCCTGTATTGTCTAAGTTCAACTTGTCTTTTTGCTGAACTCACAAAACCTGTAAAATTTAATTTTGTTCTATTTAAACAATCTGAATGTACTACTCCCTGACTGAAATAGTTAAGACATTCCAAAAGAAATCAATGTTATGAAATCTGGTTAACATTATAACCAAGCAAACATTAATTGTTTACAAAAAAGCATCATAGATGGAACATTCTGTGACAAACAAAAGCAGGTAAAAAACAGTCTTGTTCATTGTCATGTTGAAGCGCGTACATTTCTTGTCCAGTGCTTTATTCAGTCACAATTTTTTTTTTCTAAAATGACTTTTATGGCACTTTTTATTTGATTTATTTAACATCGTTTGTATGGCAGTTAAAGCCTGGCAGTCACTGTCAAGTGGTCTTTAATCGACCCTTAATCAATGCTTGGACACTGCAAACAATCATTTTCTTAAATTGGGAATAGAAATGCACCCATGTAATCATCTATTTTATAAATGTATATTATTGATCTTATTGTGAACAGTTAGTCCATGCATGTTTCATTTTTCCTTTTTTTTTTGACCTTGTAATTTTTAATCAGAATGTCATAACTTCTTTAATATCATAATCTTCCAGTGAAATGACAGACTCCTCTCTGTTAATTTCTCCAATCAATCTGTCTGCTTAAACCCTGTCCTTTTCTTACGATTGCCTGCAAGCTTGCATTCAGCTCTGCTTCATCCAATCAACAACAAATGAATAGAACCAAGTCCCTGTCCTACATTTTTTTTGTTTGTTTTGTTTTGTTTTCAGTAATCCTTTTTATGACATCACAATATGAAAGATGTCAGGTTCATACTAGCTCAATCAAGCTCAATCAACAGCATTTGTGGCATAATGTTGACTCCCACTAAAACTCCTCCACTCCTTCTCCTCCTCTTTTTTTTTTAAAGAGAAGAGCTAATCTTATCTTAAAATGCACGTATTATTTGAATTGGTTAAGTCATAATTTTGCAGCATTACATATTATTTATATGTTAGCTATACTGTACTTTTGAAAATTGAGTATTTTAAAGTTTTCAGACTGGCTACATTAACTTCCTTCAAACAACCTTAATACAAGGTTGCAAAAAGATGATAAAAATAAACTTCGGACCAAAGAGATGGGATACAGGAGAACAGGGTTCTAGTGAGGGTCTGGTGACTTGGTAAGAGAACATCATTAGCATTCATTATAGTCCTATAAGCTTGAGTAATTACATGTTAGTAATTTGATTTCCATCTACGCTAATAACTTCCTTTGTGCGTGTTTATGTGCCGTGGCAGAACACAAGTACTGTTTGGCTGCAGGCTGAATGAAGAGGAGAAAGAAAAGGCTTTTTAAAATATCTGTAATTAAGTTGTATTCATCTTATTGCTCTGTCACAATCCAGATCTGTGACATGGGAGAGATAGAGGACAAGACTCAACTAGGTTTACATGCACTTAAGATTTATCACAATACTGAATCAGTTTTAGTATAGAAGTCACACCGCAAAGCATATCTGTGCCTTTTCCCTTTAAGATTGAATTTAAACTGATAAAAATTGCTATAATGTTTTTTTATCAGATGACTCTATAAAGTTACCCAGCACGTTTAAAAAGAAAATAAGCTTTTTTCATTAATTAACCTTTTTAAGCCGCACTAAAATGAAGATAAATGCAGTCTAGTTGTCTCTGTGTGGGTTTGATGCACTTTATAGAAGAGATATGATTGGATGGTTTTGTTCTGAGCTGATCTGTGACTCTCTGTACATAGGCCCAAATGCCATTCAAAAGAATGAATAGAACTAGTAAAATAACCAAATAGACTATTTATAAGCAGAAAGAAAGCTGGACTATTCACTTCTTTTTAAACCGAAGATACAATCTTTTTTTTTTATGTTATATTTCTTTTATTTTGCAGCTATGCAAAATAAGAAACAGTAATCTAGAATGTAGTGGCATCTGAATTACTGCGCATCTTTAGATGAGAAAGAGAGAAATAATTGAGATCAGAACAGAGTCATGGCTCTCTTTAGTAAGTGTGTGTTGGTGTGTTTGAAGAGTGTGCACCGCATTCATATTTCATCATAGAACAAAAACTTGCTCTTTCATTGTGAATTATTTATATATTTGTTTATCCGAGATGTTTTGGCACTCGCTCCCAGACCTTGTAGGTCTTGTCATTGGCTGCTCTGCCTCCATGCGTCCTCCTGTTAGAAAGACAGATGAGGTGAAGGTGAAGTACAGTGCTGTGGTAAAACGCCACGGAACACACAAAACCACATTCTATTGGCTAAAATGCTATTTTTTGTTTTTCAGAATGTAATGTTTCTAAGGGAGTTCACAAAAGGTGACCTGTTGGTAATTGCATTGAAATGAGGGTGAGCTGTAGTTTGAACCATGAACGTTTCTGCCACAGTGTCGGCTCATGTCCTTAAAACCTTCCCGCTGTAAACCTTAGCAAATCTCTCTCTTACACTTTCGCTCAGGGCAGGGTATAGAAATGGAGGCATGGGGTCAGCAGGTTAACCCAACGTCTTTGTTATTGCACAATAACTTCCTATTTACCTGCTGGGCCAATTCCTTTATTCTCTTTGCGAGTGTAACCCAGCTGCCAAAACCTGGTCTTTGTCTCAATGAGGAGTGGTGAGCCATGCATTTGGATTATGTTGCTTGAGTTTCAATAGCCCGGCGGATCTGCGGGTGGAGGGGGACTGACTCATGGCACTGCCCTGGGAAAACACGTGGAGCTCATTGGGCGACCTGTAAGACACTGCCAGTTTAAACCCCCCACAATGCCGTCTTTAAAATGAACTGCTTTCCGCAAACGTGAGATCAAGTGAAATGATCAAAATCTGAGGTTACTTGACTCGAGCGCAATTAATGTGTCAAAGTACTGGCAGGTACACCGACATGAAACAAAAAAAATATTAGGAATGGTGAAACGGCTCTGCTTGTTGTGACATGACACCCACTCGAGCGAGCGGCAACGTAAAAAAGACGGCTTCTGTATTTGAAGTGTTTTAATTGTTCTGTTTTGATGACAGAGGGGAGTGCATTATCCACTTGCTGTTTGACAGGTAATGAGTGAGAAGAATAAGGAGACATTGTTTTCTTTTTTCCCTCAACGATTTGAATGTCAAACTCTGTTTTGTGAATTGACGGACTGGAATGTCAACACTGGCTTCTCACTATCCTGCAAACTTAGAAATAGAACAA